>NW_007732176.1:103521-108443 GCF_000696425.1 Galeopterus variegatus
ATTATCTTGCTTCTTATTCTTCTCACAACAGATTTTTATCCTGAGAACACTTACTAGTAAACTTTTTTGCTTTGCAATCTGCTTCAAATCTGCTTCCCAGGAAAACTATCCTGAAACATTAGTACTGGAATTGCCCTAGTAAGGAGATGTTTAAAAGGATTTAGGAGTTGGATTATCCACAATTGCCCTACTGTTGGCAGTATATACGGTTCATGTAGCCCCCGGAATAAGGTAGCATAGCAATTGTTAACACACTTGCCAGTGGTAAATTAGAATTCTTTACAAGTAGAAGAAAATGTACCAGTAAGGATATATTAGGTATTACTGAATATGGGAGAAATGCATATTATTTAAACAATTTAATTAAATGGTGGCTTCTAGGGTAAATTGATACTTTAAAGGCTGAAAATGATTAATAATTAAAGTTAAGACTGAAATCTAGAGGATCTCCTTGTAGAGAGATTCCAATTTCCCAAACCTAGAGAACAAAGAAAGCTGAGAACTGGGCATAGAACTTAATGATGAGAATAGCAGAGCTTCCAAGCTTAATTCCCAACCTAGACAGGTATGCTACACCAAGCTCAAGTACTGGACTGAAAAAGAAAGTCAGATCTTGGGCTGAACATGGGCTAGACATTTCTAGGTTGATACTCTTAGGCTGTAGAAATTGTCTGCTCTTTTTGCCTTCATAAAGATGATCAGAGCCCTTGTTCTGCAAGACAATATAGGCACCCTCAGAATATCTCACCCATTGACCTTCTGCCCACTTATCCATAACTTGGGTCAAATAATAAAACTTACTGCTAGGCCCGCTAAAGAAGGAAAGGGATCATATCAAGAAGAAACTGCAGGACCAGTAGGAGAAGGGAGTATGTATGGGACTGAATGCTCAGAGTGCTGGGGAAGATCACAAAATTGGATGAGGGACACTTCATCCATTTGGGAGCAATCATCTGGAATACAGAATTTAATGCTGTGACACGAATTCAAGAAATGATGCTAACAAACTCCTAGAATGGCTAATAAAAGTGGATCACCCTCACTAAGTAAGGAAGAAAAACCAGACTAGCCATAGAAGACAGTATAAATACAGACAAAAGGCTTAGAGAAGTCTTGCTAGTATTGCAGATAAAATATGTAATAGTGGACAAAGCACCTTCTGACTATGTTCTTAAGTGGGCCTGGAGGAAACTTTTTAATAAATCATTGAAAAATATACTGAAGAGTGAGATGCCAATATAACCAAGAATCTCTTTTCTAATCCAGGATTGGCAGTATGCTATGCATTTCAGGACTGGGTTAACTGATAGTAATTACAATGATTTGATCTAGAAGCCAGAGGCTAGATGGTGACACGTAACCTGTTGGTGCCAGGTAGGTGACATTGTGGTAAAAAACAGAAAGGTTAAAGTGACTGCCAGATCATAACATACTGAGAGCTATGACAGTATGTAATAGAACTCAGCATCCCTCAAAACTAGGTAAATGGACAATTAAAAAGGTTATTTCTGAAAGAAGTTGGAGCAGGACTTCTGGAATGGAAAAGTAAGGAACGTGGTGGACACATTCTCCAGCATAAAAAAAGTTTAGGTGGTGAAAATTATTTTTTAAAAATAATGTAAAAGTCCCTCAAAATTATCCTAAGAAGATATAGCAAGTGGAGAAAAATTAATTCAAGAAAATCTACTAAATGTCATTAAGAATAATAAGAACCAGTGGCATTTGAGCTATGGTTTGTTCCTTATCCCCCAGCCCAGACCCATGTTATGGAAGCTCTACAATAGATGCTCTATTGAAGGCAGAGACAACCAAGAGGACAGGGTTTCCCTCTATACCAAGCTTCTAGTCTGGGCTATAGTTTCCCTCTAGAAGGAGCAGGCTGCCAACTGTGTTGCCATCCCGCTCCCCTTGCCTTGTGTTGCAGAAAATTTATTCCAGGAAGGCATGGCCCTGCACTGTCCTCCCCCCACTCATAGGATGGAAGCTATTCTGCAGGTGTCTCAGACTGAGAATACTGAGGACATGTTCATCCCATACCAACTTATTTGTAGGGTGGAGGTTCCATGTAAAAAGGGGCAAGCCAATAAGACTTGGGCTTCAAGTCCACCCATTGCTCACTCACAGATGGGGTTAACACTGGAAAAAAAAAACAGTCCCTATCTCCAATTCTGATACAGTGGTGCAGGCATTCTGTTCACGGGAACAGGCAGGTCGAAAGGATAAAGAGCTTCATAGTTCTGTGTAAGGGAACTGACTTATTTGGAAAGAACATGGAAAACTCTGAATTCTTGTAAGAAGTATTGTTAAAAGCAATGGAGATCTTGGTGGAGAAGAATTAAGAGAAGGATGGTAGATCCATGATGCAAACAAAATGACAGAGCATCTGTACCTTTAATAGAGTAACCAGGGAAAAGACACTCAAGAAGAGCCCTCCTAGGATCAGAATAAAAACGGGAGTCGAAAAGTCTGTACATAATTGCTATGCTACATCTACTCAGGAGAAATTACAGCAGAATATACTACAAGCCTGAAAGTATTCCCCAGATCACACTCAGAATCAACAGCAAAGGAAGGAAGCCTTATTGGCACTAGTGAGGTCCAGCCCACAGTGGGTCTACCGGGTCAACACTTATCAGCTGGTCATAAATCCATCTCCAAAGCTATAATTGTGATGTACATCATTGGAAATTGATCCAAACCCCACATTGATTCCTTGGCCTGTGAGGTAAGAAAAATTACAGTAAGAAAAGCCAAGTGAAAGGATCTGAAACTGCTCTCTCCACTCCTCCCAACTTGGCCAAGATAGTGTATCCCAGGGGAAATGGCAGACTAATGCCACCCCAAAAACCTACAAGAGGCAGAGTTGTTGATTCCCTTCTATTTCTATTTAATTCATTTGTTTGGCCCCTATAAAAACTACACAGATTCTGAGAATAACTACAAATTACTACAAATGTAACCAAGTAGTAGTCCCAGTAGCAGTTGCTTGGCCAGTTGTAATATCTTTACTACAGCAGATTAATATAGCCTCAGATACATGATAGGTAGACATTAATGTGGTAAATATATTCTTTTCCATTCCTATAAAAAATGTGGGTCAAAAATATTTTTTTTAAAAAAAAAAGATGTTGTCATCACTGAACATGGACACATTTGGCTCCTTATGCCAGTGGATTAGCAGACAAGAGGAAATATGTATCACTTAGGCATGAGTAACTGACTAATTATCAGGAGAAGGTAAGGTGGCTGTTACACAGTGGGACATGGTGGACTATGACTCAACCTCAGTTGGGTGACTCTTGGTATTACCTTCTCCAATTTGATTGTAAATGGGCAACATAAGTCATATTTTGAGAGGAGTATGAGAAAAGGGGGCTTATATCCCTAAATAATAGGCCTCTGGATCATCCTAAAATGCCTTATCGGTGCTTATAGACATCGAGGGTAGTCTAGAATGGATAATAGAAGTCAGAGGTGATGCCCATTTGTTGAGGTCTCAAGTCCAGCTGCAATGGCATCGGTCACTCGCTAACCTAGTGAGTTCATCTCACTAACCTTCTTGCAATTTTTCCCCACAAGAAAGTTTTCACCAGGGTACTGAAGAAGACACTCCTAGAATGTATATGAAGAAAGAGGATCTGAGCAATTCAAGGTCTGCTCTATTGTAGATACTATGTTGCACAGCCTGGATTTACCTGTCAGGAGAGAAGGATTTATTCTTTCAGTTTTTGCGAAGGTTTTTGTCTGACAAGTTTCGTATGTCACACCTTTACTGGAAGTGCCTCCACTAAAGAGAATCGCTTCATTCAAAGAAACATCCCTTTTTAGGGGCAGCCAGCATCTAATGAGGCTGGAGGAGATATAGAGAGGGTCCTTCCTGCAGTGAGGATGGGGGTACCATTCTGATGGCCCATCCTAGCTTTCCACCTCCCTACGTGATTGGCTGATCTCTTTAGTGACTACACTACAGCCCTATTTCTGCCTAATCTCAGTTTTGTCACTTAAACCATACAGGTGTTTGTACAGAGAACATTTCCTGATAAGCATCTAACTCTAATTTCCATTATACTGTTGGCTTTCCAAGACCTCAACCTGTGACAAAGGTCCTGCACCAAGTTGCATCCCCTTTACTCTCTGACTTATTTTACGTCTCATCCATCTGTTCAATTTGCTCCAACTCACTGACCTTCCTTCTTACTTACTCGTCTAGAAACAAGACAGGAATATTCTAACTTAGACTTTGTCAATGAGTTTAGCATCTGAGGTAATACACTTCCAGCAAAACTGGGCTCCTAACCTCCTTCTGGTCTTTGCTCAAATGGTAAAATTCTCAGTTAGGTCTCCCCTGATTACCCTACACATACACACATAAATGCATGCACACACATGCACACACTAAGAAGGCAATCTTAAATCCCTTATCCTTTTTATTCTCTCTCTCTCTCTCTCTCTCACTCTCTGTATTTTCACAGCATTTATCAAATTTTAATAAGCAGTACATTTTACATGTTTTTTTTGCATTTATGCTTTATTTTAGTCTCCACTTAAATAATGTAAGCTCATCTGCTTTTTTTTAACTACTATATTTTAAGCACATAAGAATGCACCTTGGAATATATTAGAGACTCAATAAGTTTTTGTAAAATAAATAAATGCACCTGGTTTAAATTTACTACTATGTGGTTATGATCCTCATATTTATATTGCTAGTTGAAATCTCTCTCGATGCTTAAAGCCATATATTCAACCACTTACCAGAAATATCTTTCTGAGATTCAAACATTTACTAATTCTTCCTCTGCAAAAAGAGCAAAAGTTTCAATGTACATCTTGACTCATTGTTTTGCTCAAACCCCACATCGACTCTAATTTCTTATCTCACTAAATCATTTGTTTTTCTTTGAAAATAGTATATACTCTCA
>NW_007732176.1:109480-111184 GCF_000696425.1 Galeopterus variegatus
AATGTCTAATGTGATAGTTTTATATTTTTTTAATTAGCTAAATCAGAGTTAAATAGAAAAACTAAAGTGACTGAGCTCATTCAATTACTTAAGCACTCTTGTGACTTGAGGTAGATGCTGAAGAAAATAATTAGTCTTCATTACGTAAAAAATTATGTAAGAAGAATCAGTGTTTAATAACAGCTCTGTTTTGCTCAAAGATAGAAACTGAGATCATGTGCTTTATTGAATGTTCTTTTTTTCCTGTGGATATTTTCCTTCCCACAAAGGGAAGATGAACTCAAATTAAATTAACCTTTTTTCTTAAGGGTTAGTGTTTAGTATTTGTCCATTAGACATAATTTACTGTATTAGTTAGAGTTCTCTAGAGAGGCAGAATCAATAGGATATGTTATAAATTTTTGAGACAGGATTTATTAGGGGCATTGGCTCATGTGATTGTGAAGAAAAGTCCCACAGTAGGCTGTCTGCAAACTAAATGCTGGTAGAGTGGCTTAGCCCAAGACAGAAGGCCTCAAAACCAGGGAAGCTGCTGATGCAGCAGGGAAGTCCTGGAACCCAAAAGCTGAAGAGTCTCAAGCTCTGATGTCCACGGATGGGAGAGAATAGTGCATATCAGCTCCAGTGGATAGAGAGAGTGATTTGCCTTTTTTCTCTGTTTTTTTNATATTCAACCACTTACCAGAAATATCTTTCTGAGATTCAAACATTTACTAATTCTTCCTCTACAAAAAGAGCAAAAGTTTCAATGTACAACTTGACTCATTGTTTTGCTCAAACCCCACATTGACTCTAATTTCTTATCTCACTAAATCATTTGTTTTTCTTTGAAAATAGTATATACTCTCATGGTATATAAGTTAAAATGTGTTTGGCTGCAATAAACAGAATGACAGCCAAATGCAGTTTCAAAGCTAAGCATTTAATTATCTCTCATAATGAGAATTTGGAGATACACAATTCCAAGTTTAGTATAGCAGTTCAAAAATATCAGCAATGACTCAGGTGCTATCTAGCTTCCTGCTTTATCATCTTCAGTGTGCTCGCTTTTTGTTCTGAGCCTTGTACCCACATGGAAAAGAGAGTCACTTCATCTTCCTAAAAATAACCCATGTGGGAAGACAAAGGAGAAGAAGAACTATGGACCTTCCTTCATTTTTTAAGAAAAACAATCTTTCCTAGCAGACATGTATTTCTCCCTTACGACTCATCACAAGTTCACATATAGATAAATGTCTAATGTGATAGTTTTATATTTTTTTAATTAGCTAAATCAGAGTTAAATAGAAAAANTTTTTTTGTTCTCTCCTGATAGAAGCATTCTTCCCTCTGGAATCAAGACCTCTAGATCAGCAGAGCATAAAGTTGTGGGGACAAGAAGCAAAAATTTTGCTAATGGATCACTAGGGGTAATGGTGAGTGGTGCCACTTGCCTTTCCACCCCTTGGTTCCTGGACCCGTGAATCTTGGCTATGGGAGAAACAGTACCATATACTGGGTGCTGATTTAGAGCATTTCCAGCCTTCTGGAGAACTTCACCCCAGTCTTGCAGGATGTTGTAACCTAGTTGGCACTGCAACTGTGACTTCAAAAGACCCTTTCACCATTCTATCAGATTGGCTGCTTCAGGATGATGGGAAACCTAGTAAGACCAGTGAATTCCATGAGCATGAGCCCATTGCCACACTTCTTTAGCTGTGAAGT
>NW_007732176.1:111476-123724 GCF_000696425.1 Galeopterus variegatus
AGCCCATTGCCACACTTCTTTAGCTGTGAAGTGAGTTTCTTAGCCAGAAGCAGTGCTGTGTGGAATACCATGACAGTGAATAACGCATTCTGTGAGTCCACGGATGGCAGTTTTGGAAGAAGCATTTCATGCTGGGAAGACAAATCCATATCCAGAGTAAGTGTCTATTTCAATAAGGGCAAAATGCTGCCCCTTCCATGATGGAAGCAGTCCAAAGTAATCAACCTACCACCAGGTAGCCGGTTGATCATCCCACGGGGTGGTGCTATATGGGGGGCTCGGTGATGGTCTCTGCTGCTGGTAGATTGGGCGCTCAGCAGTTGCCATAGCCAGGTTGGCCTTCAAGGTCTTTTTTCCTTTCCTTTCTTCTGTACTCTGCCATAGTAAGGGGTCCCTGACCTACAAACTTGCTTTTGTGGCCAGGCTGAAAGTTTTCCAATTTTTCGCCCTCTGCTGTCTTTTGAATTATAAATTCTGGCTTTACCTCATGCCTTCTTGCCATAACTCAGCATAAGCTGTTGCAAGTAGTAATGCTGCTTCCTTAAGGCTTTGCTGCTTAGAAATTTCTTCCACCAAATACCCTGTTCAACAACTTTAAGCTCCCCATTCCATAAAATTTGGGGGCAAAAACAGAATGCAGCCAAGTTCCTTCCAGTTGACAGCAAGGATGATCTTTGCCCTAATTTCCAATAAGCTCTTTCTCATTTCTATCTGAGACCTCCTTTGAATGGTCTTTATAGTCCATATTTCCATAAGCATTCTGCTCACCACTATTTAACCAGTCTCTAAAGCATTTTAAATATTCCCTGGTTTTCTTGTCTTGTAATCTCCTACCAGCAGCTAGACTTTTTCTAACCTGCTCCTTCAAATTCTTCCAACCTCTCCTCAACACCCGGTTCCAAAGCCTCTTCCAGGTATTTGGAAGCCACTTTTCAAGTATTTGTTACAAACAACAACCCACTCTCAGTAACCAATTTTCTGTATTAGTCTATTTCTGTTGCTTATAAAAAATACTTGGAACTGGGTAATTTGTAAGAAAATAAAATATATTGCTTCCAGTTTCGGAGGCTAGGAAGTCCAAAATCCAGGGAACACATCTGGTGAGGGTCTTCTTTGCTGGCAGCTTTATAGCAATACAGGGAAATAGTGGAACAGAGAGAGAGAGAGAAACTCATGTACTCTCCTTTTAAAGCCCTCAGAACCATGACCCTGACCACCATTATTAATGCATTCAGTACGGCATGGTCCTACAATCTAATCACATTTCAATTACCATAATAGGATTTCCCACTGTCTTCACACTGTCACAATGCGGACTAAGTTTTGATGGGATATCAATCCACAGTGTGTGTTTATATATATGTATATATATAAAGTGACGTAGCACAGTGCTTCTCAGAGTTTTGGATTTTACAAAATTATGAAGAAATTATGACTATATGTAATATAATTGCCAAATTCCCTTTTATATTTGGTCAAACTACTTAGAGCAAATCAAATAGGTAACTCAAAGAAGAAAACAGGAAAAAAGGAAAAAGAAGAAAAAGAGAAGCAGGATCAGGGGGACGTAAAAGTAGAGGAAGAGGAGAAAAAGAGAGAACAAAGGTAAACATTTGTCATTTACCAGCATTTGGATTCCAAGTCAAATAAATTTTTGGCACCTTAGGACCTTCATTTTGGAGGAAAGGGCAATGCTTTTAAAATGCCACGCTCATTTGGAACCTCTGCTAAATAAGGAAAACAAACATCATCTCTAAAATAAGTTATTTAGGACTATGTAGGCATTAGATAAGTATTATAGTTTTTTTCCACATATTTTACCAAAGATCATCATAAAAAAAATTTGTACTTTGAAATTTGGTGAAACAAATGATGATTTATTATGTTTGCAAGAACTAACAGTTATAATATTTGGGGAGTATTTATTTATAGATTCTGTGTAGGGCATACAGAAAGATACAGGGAGAATTTGAAATTGCTATTTTGGAGGAAAGAAATTAAGAGAGCCCAAGCCAAACATACAAACAGGATTCCTAAATCAACGTATGATGAACCATGAGACTGAGGAATGTTTACACTCTGTTGAAGACACTGGGAAACCACTAGGAAGGAATTTGGATGACCAACACTGTCTCAATAAAAGAAAACAATTTCTACAAAAGAAATGCTTTGAAAGAAAATAGATAATAATCATGTAAATGATAACTCTACCTCCAGCATTACCAAGAGTAGTTACTATTTGTTTCCTGCTCTAGGCCTGTAAATAACATTGATGCATCAGGCTATTATAACTTAATACTGAAGATCACCCAATTCCTTTTCTTTGTTCTAATTGGATGTTATGTAATTAATGTTCTGGTTATAGCTTATAATCTATCATATTCTTCTACAAGAAGAAAATGCACTGACAACTTGGCACTATTTTTTTAATAACTCAAACAGTTTGAACTCTCTTTAGAAAAAAGCAAATTTATTTCTTTGTATCTGATCCTTGGGTGTGAAGTTCCCTGTCAACTAAGATAAAAAATCTTGTTTGTTGGCATAAAGAAATAACATTTAGGACACACCAATGTGATATGACACTTGGCATTTTTTATTACAGTCAACCTCACAACAACGAGGTCGGAATTAGCAGTGGGAAATTTATGCTCAGAGGCATTAAAGTCCTACTTAGACACCAAAAGGATCCATGAACTGAACCTAATTCTCATTTCCAAGTCTATGTTTTGTTTCAAATTACACATAGTACCTTCTTATATTATGGCACCTCTTGCTGGCATTGTCTTACAATAATTAGCAAACAACATGCTGATAAACAGTTAAACATTTTGTAACCTTTACATGTTCGATAATTTTAACAAAGAAATAGTGAGTTTTCATAAGAGAAAAAAGTATGTCATACACTCTGCGTTTTTCACTCTGCCCCATGAAAACTTAAACCAAACGGTCACAACTTAATCTATATCAACTGACACTTTGATTGATCTGCTGTACTTTAGGGAAGGCCAAAAATAACATTACGTAGTACGAATATGCTTAAACAAAAATTTATTCTTTTTGTTTTGTTAGGTTGTAATGCCAAATAATTATTTTGCCTAAACTTTCACTTATATTCTAATATTTTTAGCAACTTTAAATACAATTGATAAAGTGAAAGAAGTAATGTCACAGGTGATAATTTATAATGAAATCCATTTATCATTTGAAGGTAATTAAAATTTTGCAGGTTTTTCTTATCAGCTTTTTCTCCCCAACTTAGTTTCTATTGATTTTTGTCTAGATAATTGAAGAAAATTCTTACTAATTTTATGTACTCTTGAGTACTGAACTTAAACAGAAGCCTAATTGTTAAATTTCGCTCTGCATTCATGACATTCACCTGTTTTGTCATTATTTTTCTCTCTTCCAATCAGGCTGTGCCCAGTAATATCAATTCATCTTTTTTAGTTTTTTTATCTGATTAGTAAAGATAGGCTTTTTTATTTACACATCATCTTAAGAAAACTGACAATAGCCTAATATTTTGCTCAAATAATGGAAGTTCATTGCTACTACCTATGATGACCTGCGTGTGTTGCAGAGGCATTTAAGTGACATCAAGTACAATTACACACCTACTGTTTGGATCCCTTCTTCACAATTTCTAGGTTTAATTTCCATCCCTGGTTAAACACTTCCAATGGTTGGGAAAACAGTACAGGGGCACTTCCAGAAAAGCTAATTATAACAGTTCATATGATTAACCTCTGTTGAATTATCCCAAATAAATATCATTTTAATAACTGTTTTTACATTTTATGGTTTCCAGTCAAATTTATGTGAAACTTAAAAATAATTATTATGTAATTATTGCAATTAAAATTATTGTTAGGAGCCATCTTAGAATGTGAGGACAAAGTTGGGTTACAGCTCATTTGCCTCTCAATAAAGTAACATGTACTCTCATATGCATCAAAATTTTGTTATTTCCAGAATTAAAAAAAAAAAAAACTTCAATCAGTTACATACAAATTGTTCAAGGTTGAATGACAGTTTTCATGCTCCCCAGAGATACCAACAGCTGGCCTCAGAGAGATTGTCACCTCTCTTCCCTTGTTCATTTTAACATCAAGCAAGAAATACTGTTTGTATCTGTAATACATACAGAACATACAACTGGGCTCACAAACCTAGTATAGAAACTCTGTGGAACAATCTAACGGTCGAACTTTCATTTCCCTTTTATCTGTTCTTTTACTCTTCCTTTTTAGGGTGGCCAGAGGGGAAGAAATATTTGCATGTCTATGAAATTTACAATGGAGTTTCTGATGGGAAAAGGAAACTTATCCCAGGGTTTAGAAAATGAGGGTGTACACACACACACACACACACACACACACACACACACACACACACACATATTCATCACGTCCTACAGAATGATTAGTTTTACACTGACCATGAGCTATGTTTTCTATTTGAAAGATAAACATTTCAGAAGACAAAGTGTGTTTAGGCAGTTGCCCAGAAGAGTTTGCAAACTTAAAGGGTAAAGATTAAAGGAGCATTATCTTAGTTTGCTGAGATACAAAACTGACAGGGATTTGGATAAAATGGTCCTAGGTCCTATTACAAACATAGGCTGCCTTGACCCACAGTTTATCCTATCAAAAATTCTAAGTGCAGATGAAAAATACAGAAGAGGATGTGAAATTCAGGTATTCACTACTATGAGTCAAAACAATAAGCACTGAATAGATAGTGGTTTACACAGATTTTTATAGCATTTATCACATTCAATTACAATTATTGATTATTTAATCTTTTCCCCTAGACTATGAGCTATTTGAACATTAAAATTTTGCTTTGTTCCATTAGTATATCCTCTCTTTGGCCTATGGTCACTGAATACACTCTAAACTCAATATTAGTGAGCGACTGTTTATGTAAGTTGAGTATTAGAGTCTATTAATTATTTATCCAATTTAAAAATAAAAGCTTTTGAATATATGAACATGATATGTTCACCTATATTGTCAACTCTTTAAAACTATAATATTGCCCACACTCCTCTGAGAAGCAGTATTAGAGCAATATAGCATTAAAAACAATGCTGAACTTAATTTTTTAGCTGCATTTTTTGATTAGGTACCTTTAATACTCTTCACATAAAAAAAAAAAAACCCTGACATAATATTTCTTCCCCAAAAGTGCATTTAGCAAAAAAAATAAAAAAGGAAAGACCCTTTTTCAATTACATATACAAATGAAAAGAGACTAATATCACAGCAAGATAATGATAATAACTTGTAAACTACTTAATTTGGACATTTTCCCAATATGGGATCCTTTATAAACACTAGGTAGAGAAGTGTTCAAACCTGACTGAATGTCGTATATACAGGGTGTTGCTGACATACTGATTGCAAGAATTTTAGGAAAACTCTTGGTTTGAACAACAATATTTGGAAAGTTGAATGCATTTTCTCTTGCATTTTGCATATTAATGTTCAGTTCAAGATAGGAAACAAGGCACCCCATCATTTGCTGCAAGTCATGGAGACCTAGATTCCCTATTAAATGAAAGCTGCAGGAGCATACAAAAAAGGCCCTTTTAGATTTTGACTTAGTCATTATACCAATTTTCAAAACTGAATTTCTTTTCAGAATATGTTCAGAGAATACAAAATTCAAGGCACTTAAAAATTTAAGAGCTACAACATTACTACATTTTATTAGTATTGACTAAAAAGATGTTTAATTTTGAATCACTGGTGAATGACCGTCATTCACGGATGTAACATTTCTAAAGTCACCTTGAGTCCTAAAATTTTCAACTAAAAATACACATATTAGTAAATTAAAAAAATAATCACCCAGAGGATAATGTGTGTTTGGGCTAATAACGATTTTACTCTAGGTCTTTTACAAAATATAATTCATTTTAAACCATCTACACAGTAGCCCTACGAAATGGATTGTATCCTTTTTATTTAATAATAAATGGAGGAAAATCAACATGGAAGTGATTTCCTCATGCCTATTTGTATTTTTATTTTTAGTATATAAAGTTTGGCTTCATTGTCTTCAGTGGTAATAGACATTAGACATGACTTGATAACCAATAACCAAACTCATAAACCTTAGAAAGTCGGGTTGAAACGGAAACTAATGAAAAAAATAAAACACCAGCACGTTACAATTTGCACAACGTCATATGATTGAGGGTAGCTCCTTCCTTTATTTTTCTTGTTTTGCTAATAAACAAAATATTACACTAAATAGGCATATTTTATATGTCCAACATGATTTTGGAGAGTGTTTTCTGTGGTTATTCAGTAGCAAATAAATGACTGAGTTAATCCAATTTACCTGCTGCTGTCATTCTTTCCAGAGAACCTATGCTATGACACTAACAGATATTCATACTAAAAACTCAGCCTGTGAGTTATGATAGTATTTGTTAATTCTTTGTTATATCCCTTAATTTCACGAAACATACATTCCTTAAACTACTTTTTCTTTCTTGCAATCTAGTCTTCAATGTATGAGGGACTACCTTCTCCAAGGTTTATGAGATGTTTATGTTCCAAGAATTTAACAAGGCAGTTCAGCAAACACTTCACGAAGCAGTTCTCCCACGAGAACTGGAAAAGCATGCCTTCCTGGAGGAAAATATTGAACTTCACAGCTGTTAGACACTCTTAGTTATCATTTCATGTTTAAAAAGCTGTATACATTAAGATTTGTACAATAAATTAACTGGTTTCCCCCATTAATCAATTTTTTGCTCCATTTAAATGCATTATTGATAACTGTGGTTTTAGTGTTTTCTTACCATGTATTAATGAGCCTCTCCTATGTTATCTAGATCATCCTGAATATTTATTGTGAAACATGTAAACAGCTATACCATAGGTATAATTCATGTCTTTCTCTCTTTCCTGCCGCCAGTGAGAAATCTTTTTTTCTTGAAAGTTTATTTTCCTGCAACTCACTCTCTCAAGCTTCATTGCATAACCTAAACGAGTAGATTTGCTGTAGAATTTCATGTATGTGGGAATGTGAAATTATACAGTACATACTGTGTATATTATTGTATCTGTCTTCCTTCATTCAACACGGTTTTTGATAGTCATCCCTGTTTTTTTTGTGTATCAATTGTTCATTATTTTTTTTAATTGCTAACTAGTATATTATTCTCTTGTACAAACACAGCATTCTCTTGAGGAAAGACATTTAGGTTGTTGCTGTTTGGGGGCTATGATTAATAAAGCTGACAAAAATCTTATACATTTTTTGATAGTCATCCCTGTTTTTTTGTGTATCAATTGTTCATTATTTTTTTTTAATTGCTAACTAGTATATTATTCTCTTGTACAAACACAGCATTCTCTTGAGGACAGACATTTAGGTTGTTGCTGTTTGGGGGCTATGATTAATAAAGCTGACAAAAATCTTATACAAATCATACATACTTTTTCCAACTGTCTTTTTTCACCTGAGAATAAAATTGCTGACTACTAGAGTGTGCATATATTTATCTTTACAGGAAACTAAACTGCCAAAAAAAAAATCATAGAATTTTTGCACTCCTACCACAATGTATGACAATTCTAGTTGCTCCATATCTGCTACAAAGAATAATGTGTATTAATGATAGGTTAATGAAAAAGTAATATATATATTACTTTTATATATATATATANTAGGGTGGCCAGAGGGGAAGAAATATTTGCATGTCTATGAAATTTACAATGGAGTTTCTGATTGGAAAAGGAAACTTATCCCAGGGTTTAGAAAATGAGGGTGTACACACACACACACACACACACACACACACACACACACACACACACATATATTCATCACGTCCTACAGAATGATTAGTTTTACACTGACCATGAGCTATGTTTTCTATTTGAAAGATAAACATTTCAGAAGACAAAGTGTGTTTAGGCAGTTGCCCAGAAGAGTTTGCAAACTTAAAGGGTAAAGATTAAAGGAGCATTATCTTAGTTTGCTGAGATACAAAACTGACAGGGATTTGGATAAAATGGTCCTAGGTCCTATTACAAACATAGGCTGCCTTGACCCACAGTTTATCCTATCAAAAATTCTAAGTGCAGATGAAAAATACAGAAGAGGATGTGAAATTCAGGTATTCACTACTATGAGTCAAAACAATAAGCACTGAATAGATAGTGGTTTACACAGATTTTTATAGCATTTATCACATTCAATTACAATTATTGATTATTTAATCTTTTCCCCTAGACTATGAGCTATTTGAACATTAAAATTTTGCTTTGTTCCATTAGTATATCCTCTCTTTGGCCTATGGTCACTGAATACACTCTAAACTCAATATTAGTGAGCGACTGTTTATGTAAGTTGAGTATTAGAGTCTATTAATTATTTATCCAATTTAAAAATAAAAGCTTTTGAATATATGAACATGATATGTTCACCTATATTGTCAACTCTTTAAAACTATAATATTGCCCACACTCCTCTGAGAAGCAGTATTAGAGCAATATAGCATTAAAAACAATGCTGAACTTAATTTTTTAGCTGCATTTTTTGATTAGGTACCTTTAATACTCTTCACATAAAAAAAAAAAAACCCTGACATAATATTTCTTCCCCAAAAGTGCATTTAGCAAAAAAAATAAAAAAGGAAAGACCCTTTTTCAATTACATATACAAATGAAAAGAGACTAATATCACAGCAAGATAATGATAATAACTTGTAAACTACTTAATTTGGACATTTTCCCAATATGGGATCCTTTATAAACACTAGGTAGAGAAGTGTTCAAACCTGACTGAATGTCGTATATACAGGGTGTTGCTGACATACTGATTGCAAGAATTTTAGGAAAACTCTTGGTTTGAACAACAATATTTGGAAAGTTGAATGCATTTTCTCTTGCATTTTGCATATTAATGTTCAGTTCAAGATAGGAAACAAGGCACCCCATCATTTGCTGCAAGTCATGGAGACCTAGATTCCCTATTAAATGAAAGCTGCAGGAGCATACAAAAAAGGCCCTTTTAGATTTTGACTTAGTCATTATACCAATTTTCAAAACTGAATTTCTTTTCAGAATATGTTCAGAGAATACAAAATTCAAGGCACTTAAAAATTTAAGAGCTACAACATTACTACATTTTATTAGTATTGACTAAAAAGATGTTTAATTTTGAATCACTGGTGAATGACCGTCATTCACGGATGTAACATTTCTAAAGTCACCTTGAGTCCTAAAATTTTCAACTAAAAATACACATATTAGTAAATTAAAAAAATAATCACCCAGAGGATAATGTGTGTTTGGGCTAATAACGATTTTACTCTAGGTCTTTTACAAAATATAATTCATTTTAAACCATCTACACAGTAGCCCTACGAAATGGATTGTATCCTTTTTATTTAATAATAAATGGAGGAAAATCAACATGGAAGTGATTTCCTCATGCCTATTTGTATTTTTATTTTTAGTATATAAAGTTTGGCTTCATTGTCTTCAGTGGTAATAGACATTAGACATGACTTGATAACCAATAACCAAACTCATAAACCTTAGAAAGTCGGGTTGAAACGGAAACTAATGAAAAAAATAAAACACCAGCACGTTACAATTTGCACAACGTCATATGATTGAGGGTAGCTCCTTCCTTTATTTTTCTTGTTTTGCTAATAAACAAAATATTACACTAAATAGGCATATTTTATATGTCCAACATGATTTTGGAGAGTGTTTTCTGTGGTTATTCAGTAGCAAATAAATGACTGAGTTAATCCAATTTACCTGCTGCTGTCATTCTTTCCAGAGAACCTATGCTATGACACTAACAGATATTCATACTAAAAACTCAGCCTGTGAGTTATGATAGTATTTGTTAATTCTTTGTTATATCCCTTAATTTCACGAAACATACATTCCTTAAACTACTTTTTCTTTCTTGCAATCTAGTCTTCAATGTATGAGGGACTACCTTCTCCAAGGTTTATGAGATGTTTATGTTCCAAGAATTTAACAAGGCAGTTCAGCAAACACTTCACGAAGCAGTTCTCCCACGAGAACTGGAAAAGCATGCCTTCCTGGAGGAAAATATTGAACTTCACAGCTGTTAGACACTCTTAGTTATCATTTCATGTTTAAAAAGCTGTATACATTAAGATTTGTACAATAAATTAACTGGTTTCCCCCATTAATCAATTTTTTGCTCCATTTAAATGCATTATTGATAACTGTGGTTTTAGTGTTTTCTTACCATGTATTAATGAGCCTCTCCTATGTTATCTAGATCATCCTGAATATTTATTGTGAAACATGTAAACAGCTATACCATAGGTATAATTCATGTCTTTCTCTCTTTCCTGCCGCCAGTGAGAAATCTTTTTTTCTTGAAAGTTTATTTTCCTGCAACTCACTCTCTCAAGCTTCATTGCATAACCTAAACGAGTAGATTTGCTGTAGAATTTCATGTATGTGGGAATGTGAAATTATACAGTACATACTGTGTATATTATTGTATCTGTCTTCCTTCATTCAACACGGTTTTTGATAGTCATCCCTGTTTTTTTTGTGTATCAATTGTTCATTATTTTTTTTAATTGCTAACTAGTATATTATTCTCTTGTACAAACACAGCATTCTCTTGAGGAAAGACATTTAGGTTGTTGCTGTTTGGGGGCTATGATTAATAAAGCTGACAAAAATCTTATACAAATCATACATACTTTTTCCAACTGTCTTTTTTCACCTGAGAATAAAATTGCTGACTACTAGAGTGTGCATATATTTATCTTTACAGGAAACTAAACTGCCAAAAAAAAAATCATAGAATTTTTGCACTCCTACCACAATGTATGACAATTCTAGTTGCTCCATATCTGCTACAAAGAATAATGTGTATTAATGATAGGTTAATGAAAAAGTAATATATATATTACTTTTATATATATATATATATATAATATATATATTTAATATATATATATATATTAAGTAATAAATGTATATACATATATATGGTCAGATATCTACATATGTGCACACATATAAGTTAAAATGAGTTAGACATTTATGTAGTTACAGTCTCTGATAATAATTTAAAGAAAGAAAATAATTTTTAAAATGCTATAAGAAACTTCATTTCTTAAAAATTACTTATGTTAATGTAACCTCTGGATCAAAAACTATACTTAGAAATTATCTACCCTTATTGGTACTGATAATATTGGCCTAAAAGCTGGTAAACAGAAGTTGAAACTATAATCAGAGGATTACAGATAGTATTCATTCATTCATTTATTCTTCTTTTTAGATCTATTATAAGGAGAGTTATAAGAGACTAAAACAAAACATTACAAGAAGAAAATATTATTATGATAAAGCTAAAGTTATAATATAAATTGAAAATTGTAGGAAGGAACACTAATATTAAAGTTAAATTTTCAAAAGATCCGAATACATACATGCCTGACAAGACTGATGAAAAACCTTTACATACATTTCTTGTGGGAATGTGAATATGCTGAAGAATTTTTGTAAATAATATACAAATACCTCTAAAAGCTTTGAATGCCTACATACATTGACCTACTAATACCATTTTAAGAAAGATATTCTTATAAATAAAGCACTAAGTGTTATGGATATATGTACAATCACGTTTATCACAGCATTATATGTAGAGGCAGATAGAAATATAACCAAATGGAGAGTTATGGAATTATTTATGGTGTACACAGCGTAGGGATAATTATGTAGTGATAAATAGAATGAGCTACATTTGTACATAGTTTCTGGAGAAATCTATTATACATAACATTAAATTTAAACATATAGTTGCACATAAAGTGCATATTGTGATATTATTTTTTTTATTGGTTGTGAGTATTCATGAGATACAAAGCTGATTGTCACCCCTTGTGACTAAGATGTGAAGGCCAGATCTATACTGGCAGCATAACCATTACCACAAATTGTGTTTGTACCCCGTGTCCCCCACACAATTATCCCCAGCCTCCCATTCCCTCCTCCTTTCACCCCCACTCCACTTTGTATCCCAAGGTATGTTCTCTCCCTCTGCAAGTCCAACGCACCACTGTGGTCTTTCTTTCCTTCTTTCTCTCTCTCTTAGTTCCCACTTATGAGTGAGTACATGTGGTATTTGTGCTTTGCTTATTTCATTCAACATAAGTTTCTCCAAGCTCATCCATGATGTTGCAAATGGGAAAATTTCATTTTTTTTTT
>NW_007732176.1:125090-132113 GCF_000696425.1 Galeopterus variegatus
CATATGGAAGATCTATCTGTAGTTGTTTGAGAAAACTCCATACTGTTCTTTATAGTGGTTGTACTAATTTCCAGTCCAACCAGCAGTGTAGGAGTGTTCCCTTCTCTTCACACCCTTGCCACCATTTATTATTCACTGTCTTTTTGATTATAACCTGTCTTACTGGGGTGAGGTGATATCTCAATGTGGTTTTAATTTGCATTTCCCTGATGACTAGTGAGCTGAGCACATTTTCATTTACCCGTTTGTATGTACCCATTTGCATGTCTTCCTTTGTAAAATGTCTATTCAGCTCCTTTGCCCAATTTTAATTGGGTTATTTGGTTTTTTACTGTGTAATTGCTTAAGTTCTTTGTATATTCTGTATAGTAACCCCTTGTCAGATGCATAGTTAGCAAAAATTTTATCCCTCTCTGTAGGTTGTTGTTTCACTCTGTTGATTGTTTCCTTTGCTGTGCAGAAGCTTTTTAGTNGCTTTTTAGTTTGATATAGTTCCATTTGTTTATTTTTTCTTTTGTTGCTTGTGCTTTCAGGTTCATGTTCATAAAATCTGTGCCCAGACCTAGTTCCTGAAGTGTTTCACTTATATTTTCTCTTAGTAATTTTACAGTTTTGGGTCTTATACTTAAGTCTTTAATCCATTTTGAGTTGATTTAGGTATATGGTGAGAGGTGCATGTCTAGTTTCACTCTTTTGCATATGGATATACAATTTTCCCAGCACCACTTATTGAAGAGGCAGTCTTGTCCCCAATGTACGTTTTTGTTTCCTTTGTCAAATATCAGATAGCTGTAAGCCTGAGAAGTGATTTCTGGGTTCTCTATTCTGCTCCACTGGTCCAAGTGTCTATTTTTATGCCAGTACTATGCTGTTTTGGTTACTATAGCTTTGTAGTATAATTTTAAGTCAGGTACTGTTATGCCGCTGGCTTTATTATTATTATTATTACTATTATTATTATTATTTTGGCTCAGGATTGCTTTGGCTATTCAGGGTCTTTTGATGTTCCACATGAAAGTTAAGATTTTTTTTTTCCATTTCTGTGAAGAATGTCATTGTTATTTTGATGGGTATTGCACTGAATCTGTGGATTGCTTTGGGCAGTATAGACATTTTCACAATGTTAATTCTTCCAATCCAAGAACATGGAATGTCTTTCCATCTTCTTATGTCATCTTTATTGTCTTTCAGAAATAGTTTGCAGTTCTCATTGCAGAGATCTTTCACCTCCTTTGTTAAATTGATCCCTGGTTATTTTATTTTTGTGTGTGTGACTGTTGTAAATGGGCTTACTTTCTTTATTTCTCTTTCTGTTAGTTTAGTATTTGAGTATGTAAATGCAACTGAGTTGGGGGCATTTATTTTGTATCCTGCAACATTACTAAAGTTATTAAGCAGCTCTACTCTCCCAAACTCATTCTATGAGGCCAACATAACTCTGATACCAAAAACAGATAAAAACACAACAAAAGAATTACAGGCCAATATCCTTGATCAACATAGATGCAGAAATCCTCAACAAAATGTTATCAATCAGAATACAGCAACATATTAAAAAATTATATGCCATGATCAAGTGAGATTTATCCCAGGTATGCAAGGATGGTTGGTTCAACATACAAAAGTCAATAAATATGATACATCACATCAACAAACTCAAGGACAAAGATCATATGATTATCTCAATAGATGCTGGAAAAGCATTTGATAAAATTCAACATCCTTCATGACAAAGACTCTAAACAAATTAGGTATAGAATGAAAGTATCTCAACACAATAAAAGCATTCTGAGTGGGGATAAACTGAGGGCTTCTCCCTTAAGAACAGGGACAAGACAAGGATGCTCACTCTCACAACTTCTATTTAACATAGTACTGAAGGTACTAGGTAGAGCAATAAGGCAAGAGAAAGAAATAAAGGGAATCCAGATCAGAAAAGACAAAGTCAAACTGTCTCTATTTGCAGATGACATGATAATATATATAGAAAAACCAAAAGAATCTATCAAAAAACTCCTACAGCTGATTAATAACTTCTGTGATATTATTTTTTGGAAAAAACTACATATATATAAATTTTCTACATTTCCACATTTGCAAAACAAATTTTGAAAATATTCCAGATATTTCAAAATATTAATATGCCTTAACTCAGAGCAATAAGATGTGGAGCAGTTGTGGGAGAGATTATTAACTTTTTAAATAAAATCTTGCAATGCTTAGCTTGTTAAAATAAATGCATAGCAATGATATGGGTAAAAAAGTAAATTAAAGTAAAACAGACAAATTGTTTCTTGTGAGTGCAAGTATAAATAAACCTGAATTGCCCAGCTTGGAAGAATTGAAATACTTATGGATGAGAGAGAAAGAATTGATAATTTAGTTTACTTCTGTCTAAACTGAAAAGACAATCATAATTTAGTGCAAATTGAGGCATAGAATAAAATACAAATTACAAACATGTTTCTATTTTAAATTCATTGTGTTCCCCAATCTCAGAAAAATCACATTTCAAGACACTCAAATAACTTCATTCTGGTCCATTGGTCCATACGTCCAGTTTTATGCCAGTACCAGGCTGTTTTTTGCACTACAGCTTTGTAGTATAATTTGACGCCAGGTAGTGCAATGCCTCTGGCTTTATTTATTTAATTTTTTTTTTCAGTATTTTTTGGCTATTTGTGTTTTTTTGTTTTTCCATATGAATGTTAGGATTGTTTTTCTACTTCTGTGAAGAATGTCATTGGTATTTAATGGGGATTTCATTGAATCTGTAGATCAATGGACATTTTTACAATGTCGATTCTTCCAATCCAAGAGCATGGAATGTCCTTCCATCTTTTCATTTCTTTCAGCAGTGATTTGCAGTTCTTGTAGAGATATTTCATCTCCTTGGTTAAATTTATTCCTAGGTTTTTTCCTAGGTTTTGTGTGTGTGTGTGTGTGTGTGTGCGTACATGTGTGTGTGTGTGTGTGTGTGTTTGGTGACTATTGTAAATGAACTTGCTTTCTTGATTTCTTTTTGTGCTAGTTCTTTGTTGGAGTATAAAAACACTACTGATTTTTGCATGCTGATTTTGTATCCTGCAACTTTACTGAAATCATTATCAGCTCTAAGAGTTTTTTGGTAGTCTTATGTTTTCTATATATAGGATCATGTCACCTGCATACAGGGACAGTTTGACTTTGTCCTTTCCAATCTGGATGACCTTTATCTGTTTCTGTTGCCTGATTTCTCTGGCTAGTACTTTCAATACCATGTTAAATAAAAGTAGTGAGAGATGGTGGGACTGTAAATTAGGACAGCTATTAAGGAAAACATATGTAGGTTCTTCACATAATTACAGATAGAACTGCCATATGATCCAGCACACCCACTGCTGAGTATATACTCAGAGGAATGTAAGTTATCATGGTGAAGGGATACGTGCACTCCCATGTTCCTCACAGCTCTGTTTACATCAGCCAAGATACGGAACCAACCTAAATGTTTGGTAGATGACTGGATAAAGAAAATGTGGTATATCTACTCAATGGAATACTACTCTGCCATAAAAAATAATGAGGTAATGCCATTCACAGCAACATGGATGAACTTACAGAAAATTATGTTAAGTGAAATAAGCCAGGCATAGAAAAAGAAATGCTGCATGTCTGCACTCATAAGTGAGTGCTAAAAAATAACAATAAACTAATAAAATTTTAAAAAGAAAGGAAGAAAGAAGAAAGAAAGAAAGAAAGAAAGAAAGAAAGAAAGAAAGAAAGAAAGAAAGAAAGAAAGAAAGAAAGAAAGAAAGAAAGAAAGAAAGAAAGAAGATAGGAAAGAAAGATCACAATAATACATTGGACTTTCAAAAGAAAACAGAACTGTTGTTACCAGATATGGGAAAGGAGGAGATGGAGAGGGAGTTAGCAAGAAACTGGGAAACGGCCTCAAAAAATGATTCCATTGTGTAATGCTGAACACACTAATTATCATGAATTGAGCATCACATATTGCACACAGATATTGATATTCAACATAGTACCCTGAAGATATTCAATAAATTATGCTTAAAAAAAAGAGAAGAATGTGAAGCATGGTGCATAAATGTGGAGGCAGAATATGTGAAAGCCCCCTTATAGTTAGGAAAATTACAAGTTTGAAAAACTGAAAGGCGGATTAGCCATCAAGCATGATTCACACATACACTAAAGAATCATAATCAGTTTATTTCTGTTGCTTTGGATAAAGCTTATCTAGTGCTTTACAAAGAAGTGTAGTAAACCACAAATTTAAGTGTTTTAACCCAGGAGCAATAATTTAGTAAATATCCAATTTAATATTGGAATGTTCAGATTGGAAAGGCAGGTGGACAATTCATAGGGATATTTTCTAAAATGTCTGCTCTGAATAAAATCTTCATAAATATTTTACGTGGAGTGTTTATATTTCTCCCAAGGATGAATGGAGTCAAGCATGACCTAAAACTTTTTATACTAGTGTTGAAAGAACAATTTCATTTCCTTCTAAGAAAAATCACAGACATGGTCAATATATTAAACTATCTTCAGAACCAAGAAGATATTTTGAATCTTCTCAGAAATAAATTGCAACACATTCTTTAAAGCATCAATAATGTAATTTCTGTCAACTAGAGTGTGTTGTATTGAGTGTATCAGAAAAATAGAACAATAAATTTGAACATATACTCCATAATAATAAAACCTGAAGCCATGATGCTGAATGTTATTAGTCATGTGTAACATAAGGATAATAAAACAAATGGTGCCAATAATTGAGATATAGGAAAGGATTCAAGGAGTATCATTACTGGTAGTGCAAGAATAATGGAAAGAGTTCACAAAATCACATTTTTAACAATGCCAGTATGTGAAATAATTTCTTCACCTGTTTTACTTTTTAATATAAGCAATAGAACAATGTTTTACTTTCTAAAAATTATGGAATAGGAATAACAGAGTCTTGAGAATAAGAAGCTATATGTCATAATTTTAAACATATATGTTAAAAAATCAAAAGTACTTGCAAAAGTTGACTAATCAGAAATAATTTTCTAGAAACACTTGGTCAAGTTTCAAGAACTTCACATAAAAATAATGTATAGATATTTTAGTGATAATGTACAGTGATTTTTTTCATAAATATAACAATTTGAAAATACCTCTACTACTTATTTATGTACATATGAAATAAACAATTCAAGACTAGAATAGTCTTAAAGAAATTCCACAATATTAAATATTTCATAGAAGTTGATATTTCTGTGTTATCAGGTACATTTATTCCAGAAATTCTTGTTAATTGGAGTGAAAGTGGCTGTATCCTCTATCGCATAGCAGCATGTACCACCTAAGACACTTTCATGAGACTAACATTCTTTTTGCTTTTAACAGAGAGATAAAAGGGATGCCTTCATCACTAATCTTCTCCCTCCCTTAAAAAATTAAAATACAGAACAATAGAATATCAAATTAGAGCTGTACAAGATGGAAATGACTACCTCACACAATAACGAAGCCTGGGAAAAGACAAAAACACAAATTCAGAAGAAATAGATTGGTAATCCAAATACTTCATTCACCAACTCTATGACTTTGGTTTATTCAAGTTTTTCAAATCTTAATTTCCACATCTGTAAAATGATAATATACTTTGGAAACAGGAGACTTAGAGTTTGAGCTCCCATGGGTTTCTGCGGGCTCTCATTGATGCTGCTTCCTCCTCCACCCCCATCCCTAAGAATGCACATGAAAAGCATGAATATGAATTTTTAAAAAAGGAGGAATTTGTTCATTTTCTGCCAGTGTCAGGGGTTTTCTTTTCTGCTCCTTGGGCCAGAACTAGAATCCTTCTCCTGGAGCTTTCTGTACTCATGCTCATGCCCACTTATAGGTTAGACACTGCATTTGCATTCAGGCCTGGGGATTCTGGAAGAGAAGAAAAGGTGGAGGTGGGGGGTAAATTCACTGTTAATTTGGTGATGCTTATTCATTTATTGAACGCATAGTATAGTTTTGTAAGTTTTAGCAATAAAAATATTTATAAACTATTGATCCCCTGCCTTGTTGGGAATCAACCCATATAAAACCTATGCAAGTAAAAATTTCCAAGAAATCTTGTAACATTGTATAAACGTTAAAATATTATATTAAACAATGCATATGTATTTACAGGCATTTCCCTAAAGGGTTAATAGCACCACCATTCATGTACCTGTCCCAACATTAACTGTTCCAAAAAGTCCCCGTTTAGGTCCAGCACACACTCACCTAGGGAAAATCTGATGATCAGAATTGCTATATGGGGATCACAGACAGATGGCTAGCAAATGCCACAATGGTTTTCCCCTGGTTTGGATTGTAGCAAATACAGAGCTTGAATATGGAACAGAAAGGGAATAGGCGTTCACAGGTCCTAGAACAACATAGGGATCAACGTATTAAGACAGATACATCTTTTGGCTGAGAAACCTGGTTCTTGAAGCTTCCTATAGTATAGAATATTAACTCTTGATGAATCTTAGCAAGTTGTGGATTCTGGGGAAGTGGGTCAGACTCCTGGCCACAGCTATTTAAATATTTTAAATTCCTGGTTGACCATTCTAGTATGTATTGATAAAATGTCTATTCAGAGGATGAGGAAGGAAATGAGGGTAAAAGGAACTAAGCAGCATCAGGAAAATCATTAATACGGGAATGACAATACTAAGCAAAAAAAAAAATCTGTTTATCTGTCTGTTGTGGCAATGGATAGTTTTTTCAGAAATGTGGCATAGAATCGTCAAAGTATAATACTGAATTGGAATTATTAAAATTAGTGAAAGCTAAGCACCCTGAAAACTTATTTTAATTCCAGAGATTAAATAATGTATTAATTGAATATATATATATGTATGTGTATATATATATATATATATGTATGTGTATATATATATATATATATATATATAATATACACATATATACACTTGAATATATAATAGTAATTGAAACACTAAAATTTCAGAGGAAGATTCTGCA
>NW_007732176.1:132416-133528 GCF_000696425.1 Galeopterus variegatus
AAAATATATATATATATATACACTTGAATATATAATAGTAATTGAAACACTAAAATTTCAGAGGAAGATTCTGCAAGTTAAATACAATATGAACCATAAATTATTATATTTGTTGCCATTATTATTAATGTCATTATTACTATTAGAATTAGAGGAGAAGCAGAGCGCTGTCTGAGAGCAACGCCCGGCTTTAGGATGAACAAGAAATGGAATTGCTAACAATGCAGATGAGTAGTCCTCACAGAGATAGTACAAAGTAGAAAAGTGTGTTAGATATGGAACTAAAACCAGACTATAAACTCTGATTCACCTGGAGGTTTACAAAATATGTAGCTACTGACCTGCTGATTGATAAACAGACATATTGATAAGAATATACTAACTCCCATGTCTCAACTCAAACACAACAAATGAAAATTGGGGGTATTATATTAGACCCAGAAATCTGCTTTTAAAAACATTCTCTAGACATCTCAGCCTTAGCTCAGAAGCACAATTGTAATGATTAGGTAATACCTAAATTTCACAGAATGAAATTAAATGAGAAAAAATTAAGATAAGAGCCACGGAAATTCTTGTAATGACTTTATATTCAATTATTTCAAGTCATTTTATATGAAAAATAAAGAGAATATTTTAAGTATATTATAACTTACTTTACCTATTATTCTTGCCTCAATGAGATTAAGATTTTATGCTTTTTACTTCTTTAATATAATCTTTTTTAAAGAATGAAAGGAACCTGTATAAAATGGAATTATACTTAAATATAAATTATAATTAGAGTTTTTACCAAATTATTAATTTAATAGTAAAACTTGAGTAGTGTTATAAAATCAATTACATTTTTCATACTGCAATATTAATTGGTTTTCTTCATAGCTATTCATTATTCTTGCATTTGTGAAAAGATTTGTAATAAAATGCAATGCATATTTTGTAATTTATATTTTTACAATGTAGTTATTTCGATTCTATTAAAATTCTTAAAATACATATATTCCATTTGCCTTGCCATGTCCAGTCTCTCAGAGAGAATCTTGCCATGGGACTTATATTTCTCCTCACTCTTGTTTTGCTAAGTTAAATTCCATTTAAGGATCATCTCACTT
>NW_007732176.1:134648-139470 GCF_000696425.1 Galeopterus variegatus
CTTATATTTCTCCTCACTCTTGTTTTGCTAAGTTAAATTCCATTTAAGGATCATCTCACTTTGCATTTGTCCTTTCTTCCCCCACTTTTTTGTCTCATGTTAGACACTGATGTTTTTCATTCCTATTCCAAATACTGCTGGCTATGGATAGTAAGAATTTATTAAGTTTACACTTCTGAATTGAAATGAATGAATGAATGAATGAATGATGCATAAATGAATAAATGAATAATCTTGACTGCATCTTGATTGCCCATCTGCTTCTTGCCATGGGAGACTTTTCAGTTGTCTTCTTTCATTTCATTCATGTTCCAGCTTCTTAGAATTTTTTTTAGTCCATTCTCTCTCCTACTTTGCTGTGTATAACCTTTACTAAAGCTCTTATGCAGAGCAGTGTAACTATGCTTTTTTTTAGGATTTTCCCCCAGATCATTTCATCAAAGTTTTTATTTATTGATATCTAATTTTCTTTTAAAACAACATCAACACGTTTGTGATTCTTTTTTTAAAGCAGGGGTCTGGTATCAGTTATTAAAGTAAGACTACCTTTATTTCACACTGTTACATAATATTTTGACATGTGCGGTATTAATGTAGCAAAGAGGCATTGTGGTGGCAGAAGGATCCACACAAAATTTTTTCTTATGTCAAGATCTAAAACTCTATATGTACGAGTACTTCCCATGGCATGCTGATGGAAAGTGTATTTCATACCCAGGTAATTGGAACCAGCTGTAAACCAGTTGTTACACCATCTCGTTAATTCTTATTAGAAATTCAGCCATAATTTCATTTCATACACTCATTTTTTGCCAGTTTTTAGAATTTATTGTCTTCTATTCTAATTTATATNATAACACTTCACACCTGATAGTATGGCTATTATCAAAACAAACAAACGAACAAACAAAAAACAACCCACTATAGATAACAAGAGCTGGTGATGATGTGGAGAAATTGGAATCTTTGTACATGGTGGGAATGCAACATGGTGCAGCTGCTATGGAAAACAGAATGCTCATTCCTCAAAAAATTAAAAATAAAATTACCCTATGACCCACCTACTATGGGTCAAATTGTATCCCCCAAAGTATCATGTATCAGAAACTTAATTGCCACTGTGACAGTTTTAAAAGGATGGGAAATCCTATTACAATTGAAGGTGGGGACTTTAAGAGGCGATTAGATTGTGAAGACTGTATCCTGGTGAACAGACTCATTCATTCATAGACTAATGGGTGTGGTTCTGATGGCTTTATAAAGAGAGAGGTAAGCAGGTTAGCTCCCTTGTTTATGCCATTTCTCACCATGTGATACCCTGAGTCACCATGGGACCCAGCAGAGTTCTCACCAAGAAGGCCCTCAGCAGATTCATACCCTGGACTGTACACTTCCCAGACCTCAAAACTGTAAGAAATAAATTTCATTTCTTTACAAATTACCTAGTTTCAGGTATTCTGATATAAACAACTAAACGGAATAATACACACAACATGGAATATTATTCAGCCCTAAAAAAGAAGGAAATCCTGCCATAGGCAACAACATGAATTAGCTTATAGAACATTATAAGTGAAATAACCAGTCACAGAAGGACAAATACCACATGGTTCCACTTATATGAGGTACCTAATACAGTCAATCTCATGGAAACAGAGTAGAACAGTGGTTGTTAGGGGCCACAGGGAGGGGAAGATGGGGAGTTGCTGTTCAATGGATATAAACTTTCAGTTATGCAAGATGAACGAATTCTGAAGAACTGCTGTACAACATTGTGTCTCCCATTAACAGTACTGCATTGCCCATTTAAAACTTTAAGGGATAGACTTCATGTTAAGTGTTATTACCACAAATAAAAAATGTGAAAAAGTTCTTCCCATCGTGCTATCCCAAAAGAAACTGGTATTCGTACAATGAAAAAAAATTCAGTTAAAAAAAATTGAAGATGAAATTATTTTCTCAAAAGTCAATAGACTTTGTTCATTGCTAAATTCTTAAATCCATGATTTAAGGAAACATTTCCACACACAATTTTCTGAAAAAGTCAGTGTATGCAAAAATATAAGAAATAAAAACATAAGTGAAGGCAAGGATTTTAAGTAGAAATATACAGTGATTAAAAAAGCCTCCTCCTCAGAAAATGCACAAACCTCCATTCCGATTATGTGGTAGTTTTAATGAAATTCAGTCATTGCCATCAAGTAAATTTCAAGTCTTAGAATCAAAAAGTGGATAAATCTTTAGGGGCTAATAATTTGGTGGCCACTACATCTGCAGCAATAACATTTCACTGGAAGAGCAAAGCAAAGAAACTCTTGATTTGCTGCTAACTTCAGATGAAAATGTCTATATTGGGATCAATATTTGTAAATACAGTAAGAGTCAGCCTTCCTAATAAATAAAGATTTTTAAATATAGACAATGAAAACCAACAGTCCCATAGGAAAATGGGAAAAAGGTGTAATAAAGGAGAAATCACAGTAAAATGAAAGCAAATGTGTTCAAGTTTGCTCCTAATATGAGAAATGCCCATCTAGACCCCCTTGAGTGTCATTTTCCTCAACAATCACATCGGCAACAAGCAATAGTTTGACAAAATACTGCTGGCGAGTCTGTGGGGAAGCCGGCACACTTTCCTATATTGCTGGTGGGAACATGGAATGGTAAAAATACCATGGAGGAGAAGTTGACAATTCTAGAAAAATTAAAAATTTTTATACCCTTTCCTTCAGCAACTCCAGGATTCTATCCCAAAGACACTCTGACAAAATTATGAAAAATAAGTTTGTTTAAGTTTATATGTATAAGACCACAGGATGATTTACAATAGGAAAGGACTGAAATGGTTTAAACATCCAGTCCACCAGGAGAGTTGGATGAATATAGCATGAACTTTAAAAAGAAATGGAGACTATCCTGAGTGGTCTCCAGATTATGCTGGGGTTTTCTGTGGTTGGTTTTTTGAGATTTTTTCCTTTCTGTTTTTTTCAAGAGATCTATGTATCTATCCACACACATATATATCACATAACTTTTTAGTAAAGTATATGGTCGTGTATTTTTTTTTTTTTTTTTAAAGATGATCGGTAAGGGGATTGCAACCCTTGGCTTGGTGTCGACTGCACCACGCTCAGCCAGTGAGCGCACCCGCCATCCCTATATAGGATCCGAACGGCGGGGGGAGTGCCTCTGCGCTCCCAGCGCCACACTCTCCCCAGTTAGCCACAGGATCGGCCCTATGATCATGTATTAAAAAGATAATGAAAGAGGGAATGAAAGAGCCAGAAGCACCCTCCAGGAAAAGAACATGCAGCACACCTCTCACAGGTGATGAGGTGCCATAGATACCCAGGGTGCTTGAGTTTACTTGTCAGGTCACATGTTGCTGCTAGGTACTTGGTGACTTGGTGGGTGATACGCACCACTGCTACATGCTTCTTTTGAAAATGGGTGCTTCATTCTGGATACTTGCTGTACAGCCACATCCTGAAGTGACACGATGCATTTGTCTGATCACGACTGAGAGGCAAGACTTACATCAGCGCTTAGTAGAAGGCTGCACGGAGAAGTTCAAGACCAGCAAAGAGGGGAAGGTCACATGGTGAGAGTTCATTTTAATCCTGTGATTTCTGGTTTGATAAACCCAAGAAAAGCAAAGTCCCAGCCAGATCTGTAATGACTTGCAGTTGTCATTGTCAGATACCCCAGGGAGATGTGAGCAGTCAGAACAGGACACTATGGAAGTAGGCTCTAAACACTTAGTCCCACCCTCATGCCCCATTTCCCAAAATCCATAGGTGAGAGCAAGGCCAAGCCAGTGCTTCTGGAGAGGTGGACCAGCAGTCACAGAACACCTCCTGCAGTCTGTTTTGGTCAAGGTGTTCATAAGGATTTTAAAGCACCAAGAAAAGAAACAGATGCCTTTGTTGGATTCAGACAAAGGTAAAGAACCACAAGACTCTTGACAGGCATTGAGGTAGTTGACAGACATCTTTTCAGTGTGTGACTTTCTTCTGTCTTTTAAAATAGAGTCATGAGCAGCTGTGGTGTGGCCACCCTAGCACCCAGGATATTGCCATCCTTCATGTCTTGGTCTCTCAGCCAACAATTTCAGTGTTCGTTATCAGAAGCAATAAGAAACTCACAGATTCTAGAAAATGACACTGACACACACTCTGATAAATGAGATATGGAGACTGGTCCACTTCCTTCTGAAGTGGGTCATCAAATAATTTTCTTTTTAAACATGTGAAATAAATATTTTTCATTAAAAAAATAGATGGATGAAACAAAATATAAAAAGAATGTTTAACTCAGAGAGAGGGAAGAAATAGGGTAGAAGTGACGGTGATACAGGCTAAAACTTTTTAAAATGTAACTTTGGAACAATTTAAATATTTTATGTAATTATAAATCAAATCTACATTTTAAAAGGAAGTATCTAAAACATAAAAAGTGTAACAAATGAATCTATATGTATATCAAATTGCTGGCATGATGACAGGGGGAAGAAATAACTCAAGCATTGTAAAAACATAGTAATTAATCTACTTGTGTCAGTATATCATAAGGACAAAGCAAGGGCAAATAAAATCAAAAAACAAAGTAAAAATATTGAACATGAAGGGATACTGACTTTTTCTCAAATGCATTTTCTCCATCTATTGAAAATATAATGTGATTTTTATCCTTCATTCTGTTAATGTGGTATATCTCATTAATTGACTTTCATGTTTTTTATTAAAGCATAATTGATTATAAAAAATGTGAAATAGTCATCACATTTTATTTTAAAAATAAGTGGGTATTGTGCAGTGAGTCA
>NW_007732177.1:0-69516 GCF_000696425.1 Galeopterus variegatus
ATAATAATCATATACAGTGTATATTGACAAAATAAAATAAAATAAAATAAAATAAAATAAATAAAAATTTAAAAAAATTTTTAAAAAAAGAAGACTTGCAAGGTCTGAGACATGTGACACTCAGTGTTTAGGAGAGCAGCGAGAAAGGAGCTGCTGTGCCTGAGCCCGCAGGAGGCGGAGAGGGGTCAGGTAAGAGGAGACTGAGACCAACCACTGGACCGAGCCACGTGGGAGTCATTGGGACATTGACACAGGGGCAGTTCTGATAGAGTCGTGAGCATGGGTGCCTGAACACAGTTGGCTCAGGAGCGATCGGAGGCAGGGACATCGGAGACAGGGCACAGACCATTCTTCCAAGGAGCTTTGCTGTACGGGGAGGGGACTAGGGCAGGAGCTGGAGAGGAAGCTACATCGAGTGCATGACTGTTTAAGACAAGAGAAATCACATGTACTCGTAAGCTGATGAAAGGATCCAGCAAAGAAGGAAACGCAACAATGAAGGCGAGGAGGGAAGAATGGCTGGGAGGCCTCACGCGGGCGGGCGAGAGGGGCCAGATGGGATGTTGTGTCCAAGGGGAGGGGCTGCCTTAGACAGGGGAGTGGGGCTGGGCAGGTCAGCAGAGACCAGAGTATTGTGCAGGCAGGCGGCAGGCAGCGTGGTGGTGGAGCAGCAGAAAGTTCCCTGCTGTCGCCTTCTCTCTTCTCAATGAAGTGCATAGGAAGCAAAGTCTACCGCTGGTGGGGGTGCGCAGCTGGGAGATCCAAAGAGAGAGAAGGTCAAGGGAATGGAGAGTGTCTGGACTGGAGAAATGCAGTCTGATAGTCAAGACCGGCAGCACAGAGGTGCGTTTTTCTCCACCACTAGCGGCAGGTTGGGGTTCTGCCCAGAGTTGTTGTGGTCACACCTGAGCTTATCTTCATCTGGATCCCAGTACCTAAAAACACTCTACAGATGCTCAGTGAACATTTGAGAGGAAGAATGATCAACGAATGAAACACAGCAATCGCGTGTACACTGTGCCCACCTGGCACCAAAGCTAAAGAGACCTGGAAAGCACTCTATTTGTCTGGACTATAAAGGGACAATTTCCATCAATTGATCCAAAAGTCACCTCACCCATTTCTCCTGCTTCCTTGCTTCTCCTGTTGCCAGAGAGGTTTGCAGAGCAAGGATCAGCCTAGCCTTGGCAAGCCCTACTGGGAGGCAGCCAGTCTCCCCGTAATGCCCACTCCGCCAGCCTTGAGTTAATCACAGCAGCCTCCACACCATGGCCAGCAGCCACAGCCCATCTCCAGAGCCCCCAAACCCCTCAGGACATCTGGGAACCAACACTGAGTTCCCATTAAATGGAACCATTAGCAAAACTCTACAGCAAGAAGAGAAATGCTTATGATACATCATAAAAGAAGCCACAGCATGTAAAACAGATCACCACTGCGGTTACAGCTCTACCTGATGGGTGTCTCTTTGAGGACAAGTTCTAGAAGGAACCACAGAAAAATTTAAACCATTGGCTTGTTAAAGTGGTGAAACTGTGGGTTACATTTTTGTTTTCTTTTTTATTCGACAACTATTATTGCCATCTTGATTGCACAATAAATAAAAAGTATAATTTATAAAACTTAATTATTCTACTACTGTATTCTAGACAGGCAAAAATATAAAATAAAATGAACAAGGATATCTCATACAGGCAACAAAGGGAATAACTACACAAGAAACTCTACTAGAGATAAATAAACTCTACTAGAGATGTGCATGAACTCCATGACATTATGGGGGGGTATAAAGACGACGCCCCATTTGAATAAATGGAAAAAATAACTGTTCCCAGATGGGAAGACATTGTCACAAAGTTCCGAAAAGTTAATTTATAAATTTAATTCAATTTCAATCAAAATCTCAAAAGGATTTCTTCAAAGAACTAACTAAAGTTGTTCTAAAACCATTTTGAAAATAAATAGATGAGACTATTAAATAAAATTCTGAAAAGGGAAATAAATGAGAGGAAACTAGATATAAAAATATTATAAAGCAGTGGCCGGCCCGGTGGCGCACTGGATAGTGCGCCGCTTGGGAAGCGCGGCGGCGCTCCTGCCCGAGGGTTCGGATCCCACATACAGACCGGTTCCCGCTCACTGGCTGAGCGAGGCGCGGGAGCAACACCGAGGGTTGCGATCCCGTTGCCGGTCCCCGGTCCGGTATGGGCGCGACACTGAGGGTTGCAATCCGTTGCCGGACACGGAAAAAGACAAAAGACCAAAAAAAATATATATTATAAAGCAATAATAATGAAAGTTCCATAAAACTAGCATAAAAATAGAAATATGAATTAGAATAAAAAGTCCAGAACTAGATCTAATTGTACATAAGAATTGAATGTATTATAAAGTAGGTATCAACAAACAACAGGAAGAGGAATTCTTGATTAATAAATTACACTGGTAGTTTTGAGGAAAAGTAACTAATTCAGAAACACACCTATATCACACACCCAAAAATAAACTCTGAAGAGATTCAAGGGTCAAATAATGAAGTCAAATGAAAGAAAAATCTAGCAGGAAATAGAAGGAAATATTTATCTGTTCTTTGGAGGGAGGGATAACTTTTCAAGTTTCATACTGATAAAAAAGTACAAACAAAAAGATAACAGACTCAACAATACAAAAAGTACAAAAGCTTTGTGCAAAAGAAACAAGATAACTAAAATAGAAATAGTCTATGTAAAATATTTGCAGCAAGTGCCGGCCCGGTGGCGCACTGCTACAGTGCGCCGCTTGGGAAGCGCGGCAGCGCTCCCGCCGAGGGTTCGGATCCCACATACAGACCGGTTCCCGCTCACTGGCTGAGCAAGATGTGGGCGCGACACTGAGGGTTGCGATCCCGATGCCGGTCCTGGTCCGGTACGGGCGCGACACTGAGGGTTGCGATCCGTTGCCGGTCACGAGAAAAGACAAAAAGGAAAAAAAAAAATTTGCAGCAATGTGTTGGGCAGAGTGTTGATAACTCTACAACATAAAGGGTTCACATAAATCGTTACGAAAAACTTCAAGATTCCAACTGAGGAATGGGCTGAATAGAAAACCCACTCATGAGGAGATATCATTAGTACTAGACATGAGGAGAAGAGCTCCACCTCTCTGCAAATCAAACGGGATGTCACATCTATTAAAATAGTAAATAAAAAAAACAAAGGTTTGTAATTGCGATGCCAAATGCTTGTTGAGTTAGGGTAAAACTGATCTTCTTTTTGGGAAATGATCTTTTCTGAAAACAATCTGGCATTGCCATTGCAAGTACAGTCATCCCTCCATATCCTGGAGATGGGTTCCAGGACCCGCACAGATACCAAATCTGCAGATGCTCCAGTCCCTGATACAAAATGGTGTATTATTTGCATAGACCCTAAAAACATCCTCCCATATACTTTAAATCATCTCTAGATCACTTATAATACCTAAAACAATGTAAATGCTATGTAAATAGGTGTCATACTGTACTGTTTGGAAAATAATGACAAGAAAAAGTCTGTACATGTTCAGTACGGATGTGATCATCCTTTTTTTTTTTTTTCCCCAATCCACGGTCGATTGAATCTTTAGATGCAGAACTCACAGATACAGAGGGCCAACTGTACCATAAAAGTGCCCCCACTCTTTGACCCAATAATCTCAATTTTTCTAAGAAAATAATTTGTTAGAAGGAAAATGGTACCTGAAGGAGATGTTCGACATTACATGATTTACAACACCCAGAAACAGAAAACAATCTAAACCTCTAACAAAGGGGGATGCTTAAATAAATTTTTTTAAAAAAACACCTTAAGGGACAATTTATGCAACCATTGAAATGATAATTACGAAAACTCTGTAGCAACAGTGAAAAACGTTTACAGTATAATAAAGAAAGCTGTAACAAAAACCGTAGTTGCGCTGTGATTTAAAATATGCCTATGGACCAAGGACTGGACGGGAATATAGAAAATGAAAACATAGCCATGGGATGTGGTTCTATTATTTCCATTCCAGTGTCCTAGCATTTTTGTGTATTACATTAAAACTCCGACAAAGGAGTCTCTTTGGCTATGCCGTAGTAGCCTCACCTGGCACTTGCTCCCTGAGCTCCAGAAACCCTGTGCAGGGCTGCAGGGTCGTGGGCAGCTCCTGGCCATTCTCGGTCAGGACCCAGGACCCACCCAGGCCCACCTACGCAGGCAGTGAGGGAGATCCAGCCCCTGCTGCGTTTCTGCTGGGATGCATGGAGCCAGCATGCCCCCTGAGGCTCTCACCTCCGTCCCTGTACCTGCTGCACAGTCCACCATCACAGTGCCCACAACTCTCCTGCACACAGAGCTGCCAGCATGTCTGGGTCCTGCTCCTAGCCTGGGGAGCTTCTTGAGGGCAGAGGTTCTATCCAGTTTGCCTTTGGAGGCCCAGAGCTGAGCTTCCCCGGTACAGAGAGGACATCAGTAAAGGTCTGTTCATCACTCACACAATCACTGGCCTCCAACTGGATGGAAACCCTGCGTGGCACACAGAAAAGGATGGGATATTATCTCCGCCTTCTAGAAGCTCATGGATTAGCTGGAAAGGAAAGGTGACCTGCGAGGTACTATGGGGTGTGTCCACACTTCATCCCACTCCACCCTCACCCCACCTTGGAAAGGGGTAGCTATCATCACCTGCACTTTACAGATGCCCTAACAAGATCACAGAGGCAAAGTCACGCCCAGCCAGTATGGTGAACACAAGTCTGTCGGGTCCAGAGCTCATGCCTTTTCCCCACAATCCATCGTGGATGTCAGTCCCACGTGGTCCCTGCAGGACAAAAGTTGGCTTTCCAAGTAAGCAATAAGAATTCAATAACACTTTGCTAATGCGATTGTGAGGGCTTAACGGAAAGCCAGCAGAAACTCCAGGGCTTTTCCCTGCGCCACCAATGCTCATGCAGAGTCAGAGGCCACCAACCACGTGCCCTGCCCCAAACACTCTCATAGCACACATGGCCACCTCAACTGGACAATGGGACAGACCCATAGGCTGGAGATAGTCGTGAGGACACTGGAATGCTGACACTGCTGACCAACCTACGCCAGAGCTCTCCAAGCCCCTGCCTGGACCTGGCCAGATGGGGTAGGTACTCAGTTGAACAGTATCACCCCAAAAGTTGTGTCTACCTGAACCTCCCAATGTGATCTTATTTGAAAATAGGGTGTTTACAGATGTAATTAGCTAAAATAAGGTCACACTATATTAGGTGGGCCCTAAATCCAATGCCTGCTGTCCTTATAAGAAGAAAAGAAGATACAGAAACACGAAGAGGGAAAAAGGCCATGGGAAGACAAGGACAGAGACTGGGGAGATGTGTCTACAAGCCAAGGAATACCAAGGATTGCCAGAAGGCACCAGAAGCTGGGAGAGGCAAGGAAGGATTCGTCCCTAGAAATTTGAGAGGGAGCGTGGCCATGCTGACAGCTTAATTTCAGACTTCTGGCCTCCCAGACTGGAGAACAATAAATTTCTGTTGTTGTAAACCATCCAGTTTGTGGTAATTTGATATGGAAGCCCTAGGAAACTAAAACAGGGCACCTGGAAAGAGCTTTTCCTTATATGGAGTCCCCTGGAGCCCAACCCTCGGAGCACACAGACCAACCTCTACAAGATCCCACCTGAGCCATCAGACATTTATGAAAGAAACTGCAGTCACTTCAGGCAGGAGAAGCAGAGCCCTCTGAGCCCCAGGACTCCAAGCACAGCATCTTCAGGGGCTCCACCTCAGTGGAGCAGACATTCCCCACCCCCACCTGGACAGTGGGCTTAGAGTCCAGTATGCGGCTCAAGGAGCTTGGGCCAGGAGGAAAAGATGGGAGAAGAAGACAGACCCACAACATTAGGGGACATGGGAAGAGCAGAGAGCAGGAGCTTTGAAGGGAGAAAACTGGGCTCGAATTCCACCTCCACCATTTACGAGCTGGTGGTCTTGGAGAAGCCGCTGAAGCTGAGTGATGTGAGAGTGGGGAGCACGCCCTGCCTGCTCCACTCTACTGCTGGCCCATTCTGTGCAGATCAAACACGTGCAGGCCCTGGAGGGTCCTCCTGCCCTGCGAGGAAGGCTAAGGGAATGAATCCTTATCTGAGAAGTAAAATATCAGCACCACGACTACGCCCACCCCACAGAAGCAGAAAAGAGAGAGCTGAACCAGCTCACCCTGGGGACCAAGCCGCTGGTCACAGATAAGCCTCAAGCATGCTAATCTGTGACCCAGGTACCAGGATGTCCTCCCTTGGGCCTGCCCCTGGGGGCCCTGGCAGACGCTGGCTCAGGGTGGATCATCAACTTTCTGCTTCAGGTTGAATTAAAGAAACATCCAAAATCAATCAGCTCCATCTATCTATCTCTGCCACTGACACCCTTCATTTCTGTTCATTTTCCCTCCTGTTGTGCTAATGGTGTGTGGCTAAGCCACAGCATAGAAGAAGATATAAAATTATACAGCATTATCTTTCCATCAAGCTTGCATGCATGTGCTTTTCCGTCCAGCTCTGTGACTCTTTAAAGACAGGAGCAGGCACACATCTCCCCCAGTCCAGACCCGCTTGTCAAGGAAATCATCCTGCAGCAGATGGGTCCTCAAACACAGAGCACCATTTCAACCTTGTATCCCAACCTTTCAAGAAAAGGGGCAGCAGGGACCCCGGAGGCCTCGGAAGCAGAGGGCGAACACCCAGCCCCTTGCCTCTGAGCAGTGTTTGCCTGAACCATTGTCAGCATTGGTCCCAGGGGTTGACAATCATCATTTATAATGGGTCCCAGGGTCCCCTTCTCTGATCAGTCTCTACCTTTTTAAAGCCTCAGTACTGTTAAAGACAGCCGTTGGATAACAGCTATTCTGATTCAATAGAGAAAATACATTTCTGGAGTCTTAGGTTGTTCTGACCCTAAAGGAGGCTCTTAAGCCATCAAGGCTACATTTATACCCCCCAAAATGAATTGAGACCCAGGCCTATCTCCTGGGTCACCCTGACTGGCCCGCACACCACCTCCCGCCCTCCCCGGCTCCTGGCCTGGCACTTATTTCTCTTCTGGAAGCCTCACCTCACTCTCATGGCTTCCTTTCCTTGACCTTTAGCTTCCTCCTCACCCTGGCACATGTCTAGACCACACCCATGCAGGGTCCCTCTGGGATCTGGTCTAGCCTGGCAGCAGAGCCTGGACAAACACAGCGGCTCCTCCTGGGACACACTCCACCGGGGCGAACGCACCTCCCTGGGGGATGCATCTGCAGCAAGAGGTGACAGCCCTCACCCAGCAGAGTACTTCTGTGCATGAGGACATGGGGACAGAAAAAGAAACCAGGGACAGCTCTGATGTCCCTCGAGGGTGTGAAAGACACTCCTGGGTGTCTTTTGTGAGAGAAAACTTCTAACACCTCTTTGAGAATCTGGTGCAAACCAATGAATCCTGTCCCACCTCCCCAGAATGTGTATGTTCACATCCACACAGCACCTGCCTGCAATTCCAAGTGGTCAAGGATGCACAACCATGAATTAAATTGAAAGATTGTTTTTGTGCTTCTTGATTTGATGCAATATGAAACTCAAAACATCCCCAATCATGTATTCACTCCACAAATGTCTTACCTAGACCACACCCACCTTCAGACCCAACTTCAAGTTTGCAGGCAAAACAGGAGGTAGGAAAACAAATTAAGTGACACCATGAGGAAGCTACTGGCGAGATCCAGTAGGTGGAACATTCTACAGGACAACTGGCCCATGCTATACAAGAAGTCAATGTCACAGGAAAGAAAGAGGACTGTTCTAGACCTTTGTTACTCAAAAGTGTATTCTATAAACCACCAGCATCAGCATCATTTAAGAGCTTATTAGAAATGCAATCCCAGACTCTCCCCCGGACCCCAAATCAGAATCTGAATTTTAGCAAGACCTCTAGGTGATAAGCACCAGTCTAAATATGAAGACACTTATGAGAAATAACAATGAATCACAATATGTTTCCTGGATTGAATGCCAACCTGAACCAATCAGCTGCGCGAGAGACTCTGGGAACAATGAGGAAAATTTGAATATTGATTAAGTGTTAGGTTATATTGAGAAATTATGATTATCCTCCTCAGCGTAATATATAGGAAAATGCTCTCCAATTTTTAGGGATGCATACTTAAGTATTTAAGAGTAAAATGTCATGTCTGTAATTTACTTTTAAATATTTCAACAACAAAAAATAGATGAAGCAGATATATGGCAAAATGTTAACAACTGTTAAATCCAGGTGATGCATATGTGGGTGTCCATTATACCGGTCTATGATGCTGTATGTATGAAAAATTTTTATAACAAAAATTAGAAATAAAAGGAAAGAATATTTTACTTCATTAAAGAGTTTTTCTAAAAAAAAATTTTTTTAAGTAGAGGACTGCTCAGGTAGGATTCAGCTCAAGACACTTCCCCACTAGGCAGGGACCAGGCTCGGTGGGTAGGCGGTGGGTGGGGAAGGTGCAGGCAAGTGTTGACTTTATGTTTTCCTCATGTGTCATCACATGATCCCATGAGGTGGGTCCTATCATCCCCAATTCACAGATAAGGAAACTGAGATGCCCCCCATCGCACAGCTGTTACGGGTGGGTTCAGGATTTGGGTGACGGCCTGAGTTCTCTCCAGCACACTAGCAGCCCACCTGGCTCCATGGAGAGCTATTCGAGAAGCCTCCCCTGAACTCTCCTCTGGACTCCCAGATGCGTCCTGAGCCACTGCCACTGTCCCTGATGCCTTTCTGGAGACTCCCTCTAAGACTCGCTTCTGCAAGTTGTCTCCAGGCTTAATTGACCTCACTGCCCCTTACCTTTTAAAGACCTAAAAAGTTTTCCTTTTTTAGTCTCAGATCATTACTTCTCATTGCACTGCCCTTTCTCATCTCCGATATTTCCTCCCTCTGCTGCTGGAGGCTCCTGCAGGGCGTCCACTGTCTGTGCCGTGGGAACCGCTCTTCTCATGCAGGCAGGCCATCAAGCTCGTGACCCTGGGGTCACCCTCTCTGCCCTTACTTCACTCACAGGAGGCACTGAGAAGGTCCCAAGGGCCCAGTCCCCAGCTCACTCTGCTGCACTTCTCTGTACCTCTTATGTGTTCTGCCTCTTTAATAGCCTGCTTCAAAAGACACTCTGACCCTTGCCATACCCGTGGTCTTATGGGGGAATCCAGAAATGCATGTTTAAGATGGACCAAGACAAAGGTGGGGTAGGAGCCAGAAACCTAATCACACTGAGGAAAACATCCAGTAGAAGGAATTCCCCTGCTTCCTGCCCCTGCGTTCATGTTCCATGGGTCCCATCCTCAGCTGCCTCTTGGCTCTCCATGAATCCTGGCCTAAGCCCACCCCCGGCTCTGCTGCTGGGGTCCCACAGAGCATCCCTCCTGCTCCTGAACCTTTGACCAGGACCCAGTGAGCACCTGCTAAGCCCCATAGGCCTCTGCTTCTATCCACTAACCCCAGCACAGAGGCAGAACAGGTGCCACGGATGCAGGGAGAGGCCCCAAGGGCAGGAGGAGAAATTGGTGCAACTCATGGTCTGGCACTGTGCCTGGACCTGCCACGTTCATGATCTCAGTCATTCTCCAACACTCCAGTAAGATACAAGCTATTACCTCCATTTCATAGACAGAAAACTAAAGGCTCCAAGAGGGACAGCTAACTCCTCTTTGCCAGGAAAGTGGGGAAGCAGCAGTCAGACCCCGGCTGACACCCGCCAAAGCCACACTTTCCGTGGTCACGGTGTGGGTGTTCTCGGGCCTGAACCTCTTGGATCTAAACATAGGTTAGAGGAGCATTTTGAAGCTACTAGATGACATTGTCTCCATCTGTGATGGCTAATTTTATATGTCAATTTGACTAGGCTATGGTGGCCAATTGTTTGATCGAACACTAGTCTAGATGTTGCTATGAAGATATTTTTCAGACGTGATTAACACTCAAATCAGTAGACTCTGGGTAAAGCAAATTCCCCTCCATAATGCGGTGAGTCTAATCCAATCAGCTGAAGGGCTAAGAGAAAAGACTGACGTCCCCTGTGGAAGAAGGAATCCTGCCCCAGACTGCCTTCAGACTCCAGACTTCAGCGTCAACTTCCCCGGGTGTCCAGTCTGCCAGCCTGTCTCCCAGCCTGCTCTGCAGATTCCAGACTTGCCCACACCCACAATCATGTAAGTTAATTCCATAAAAGCAATCAGTCAATAAGCCAATAAGCCAATATCTCCCCCCTCCCAGAGATTAACACACCATCTCCTGCGAGAAGCCACCTTCGAGCTCCCATCACTAGTCAGGAGCACATGGGTGCTGAGAGGCAGAGAGGCAGGGCCCATGTCTACTCTGAGGTGTGTCCCATGAACCTTTATTTCTCTTAAAGTGACTGGAAGTGACATGGCTGAGCATTGATCCTGGCTTTATGACTGTGTAAAACTCAAAAGAAAGAGCTGCTAGCGTATAACCCTGTGATTCTCAGACCTCACTGCCAGCCCTATTCCCTCATGCCCTGGGAAGCAACAGAGTACCTAACATCCACAACAGCCCAAAGGCTGTGGGGCAGGAGCAGGGGAAGTGCCTCTGCATAGAAACCCTGCAGTTCTGGGCCGGCCCGGTGGCGCACTGTAGCAGTGCACCACTTGGGAAGCGCGGCGGCACTCCCGCCGAGGGTTCGGATCCCACGTGCAGACCAGCCGCTCACTGGCTGAGCGAGGGGCAGGCGCAGCACCGAGGGTTGCGATCCGTTGCCGGTCACGAAAAAAAGACAAAAAGACAAAAAAAAAAAAAAAAAAAGAAACCCTGCAGTTCAGCCTCCCCCTGCTGCAAGCTGGGGCATCACTCACTCTCAGATAGATAGGAATTGGGAATTCGAGTAAGGTCCTCCCCTGGGCCAGAACGTGTGGTTTCCCCTGTGGATTTCAGAAAGGAGGATCACACAATGCCTTGGACTCTCTAAGGAGAAGGGAGGGAATGACTCCCACGCAGCACTTTATATACTTTGTCCCTAATTAGCACAACAATTCTACAAGGTATACAACACTGTCCTCATCTTGCAGTTGAGGAAACTGAGGCTCAAGGAATTAAGTCACAACTCTTCTTTCCCAAGACCTTGCAATAAGACATTTACAAACAAATGTTGCAGACTTCACAATGCACGCTCCTATATTCCATCCTGATTCCTCCCACCGTAACTTGGGGGTGATCAGGACCCAACATCTACCCTGACTACATTTAGAAACACTTCTTCCTCGGATGTCTTCCAGCCACATCTGACTCCACCTGTCAGGTGGATGACTCCACCTGACATGGGGATGCAGAGAAGAGGAAATGCCTTCAGAAATCATCCCATCTAGAGCCTTTAAGCAAGTCTTTAGGCAAACAAGTGGGCTACCAGCCTCTTCTTCAAAACTTAAAAGGAAGAGTCCACCCCTTAGCTTGGGGATCTAATTTGGGGGTCCCTCATGCTACAGCCCCAGGCCCCAGCTGTTCCCCTGCTCTGGCCCTGGTTCCCACAAGACTTGTGAGTATTAAGGGGCCTTGGTGGCTTCTCTAGGACTCTCTCAAGCCAAAGCCAATGAAGAAGGCTTTTTGCACAGGTAACCTTCCCCAATCACTTTCTTGTCACTGATTTAAAATAGCTCTTAATCACATTTGACACTCCATTACCTGACTTATGGAGATTTCCAAATCCCAGGGAAAGAGAGAAGACACCATCTAGAAACTCCCAAGTATAAGCCTGTAGCAACCTGGCTCAGAAACAGAAGGGTCTCCAAGATGGTAAGTCCTCTCTATTGGGCTACATTCCCTCCCATCCTTGCCATGATCTGGCTTCAAGAAGCCAACAGTCAGAGCAGTGAAAAAGAAAAACAGGAGAGGAAGAGAGAGAGGGAAGCAGTCCACACCCAGGCTAGCACACAAGGACCTCCCTGTGAAAGAGAGGCACGGAGTCCTTCAGGACCATGTTGATATTAAGAGATCTAAGGTTCCCCTAACAACTAAAAGTTACAGAGACAGGGCGGGGCACCCATGGCCGCCCTGAAGATCTTAGGATAATGGCACTGCCCTGGCGCTGTCCAAGGTGCTGGCCTGCCTTGCCCACAGTTGCTCTGACCTGAGCAGGGGAGAGGAAGGACCACTGTTCTTTCCCCCCACCCCCACCCCCTTTGTTAAGGTATAACTGGTATTCCAAAAACTGCACATAATCAGCATATGTAATTTGGTGAGTCTAGACATATGCATACATTTGTGTTACAACCACCATAGTACAGGTAATAAACATATCCATCACCCGCAAAAATACCCTTGCATCCCCACATGATAACAAGCATTGGTGAGGATGCGGAGAAAAGGGATCACTTGTAAACTGTTGGTGGGATTGTAAACTTGATACAGCCATTATAGAAAACGGCATGGACAGTAATCAAAAAACTAAAAATAGATCAACCATATGACTCACCAATCCCTCTTCTAGGTATATATTCAAAGGAATTGAAATCGGTATGTTGAAGAGGTATCTGCATCACCATGTTCGATGCAGCATTATTCACAATAGCCAAGATCTGGAAACAACCTAAGTGTCCATCGATGGAAAAATGGATAAAGAAAACGTGGGATGGATGGATAGACAGACACAATGGAATATTATTCGGCCTTTAAAAAAAAAAGGAAATCCCGTTGTTTGGGACAGCATGGATGAACATTATTGAACATTATGTTTGGTGAAATAAGCCAAACACAAAAAGACAGATACTGCATGATCTCACTTGAAGTCGAACTCAGAGAAGCAGAGAGCTGCCAAGGTCTGGGGTGGGGGGAATGGGGAGATTTTGGTCAAACAGGTTGAACTTTCAGTTATAAGACAAATAAGTTCTGAGGATCTAATGCACAGCACAATAACTATAGTTAATACTACTGTATTGTAATCCTGAAATTTGCTGACAGACTAGATCTTTTTTGTTTGTTTGTTCAAACGGCTGGTCAAAAGGGGATCTGAAGCCTTTGCCTTGGTGTTATCAGCACCATGCAGACAGTAGATCTCAAGTGTTCTCACCAGCAATTAAAAATATATATATTAACCATGTGATGTGATAAATATGTTAACTATCCTGATTGTAGCGATCACTTCATAATGTATGTGTATACCAAAACATCATGTTGCACACCTTAAGAATATATAATTTTTATTTCTCAATGTTATCTAATAAATCTGGAGAAAAAAACAAAAATTTCCTTGTGTCCCTTTGTTTTTGCTGTTGATTTGTGTGTATGTGTGGATCTCTCTTACCATGAGATCCACCCTCTTAACAAATTTTTAAGCACACAATACCTTATTGTTAATTATAGGCACCACAACGTACATACAGCAAACCTCTAGAACTTACTCACCTTGTATAACTGTGACTTTATACCCACTGACTACAGCTCCCCATGTCCCTCTCCGCCTCCCCCCAGGACCACCATTCTTCATCCCCACTCCTGGATGCCACTTCAGTGTGACTTCTACCACCTAGAGTTTCAGCGCCCTGGTCTACTCACTTCTTGCCACCCTGCCCCTCCTGGCTGCTCTGCCCCCAGTGCATACTTTCCAGCCTGACTCTGCCAGAAGCAGCTCCTCTCTATCTTCATGGACACATGAACTGAGCCTACATCTGGGTGGCCTCCACCTACAGACCTGAACTAGGGCCCACCGGATTTTGGAATGAGGCCCTGACCCTTGGCGCAGCCCCAGAGCCACTGCCAGAATCTGTGGATATTTGGTTGAAACAGGCTATTGTTCCTGTAGTACAAGTTGGAGGGGCAGGGGACTCTGTGCCTAAATGATCTGGTGGAGTAAGGATGACAAATGCTCAGCCTCAGAGCAACTTTGGGTCACTGTGCACAACTCATAGGCTCTCCCATAGGGTCATGTTGATCAAAAGTGAAATCTACTGTGCTACAGAAGGAAAATGTATTAGGTCCAGTAGTACGTATATATAAAATATCCTTGGTTGGAGAGTTTCTTAGTCCATTCTGTGATGCTAAAACAGAATACCTGCGACTGGGTAATGTACAAGGAACAGAGATTTATTTCTTACAGTTCTGGAGGCTGGGAAGTCCAAGGTCGAGGGCCACATCTGGCGAGGGCCTTCTTGCTGCATCATCCCATGCCAGAAGGCGGAAGAGCAAGACAGCACAGGAGCACGAGAGCAGCAGAGAACCAAACCTGCTGTTACAACAACCCGCTCTCGCAATCACAAGTCCACTCTTGCAATAACATGAATCCATTCATGAGGGCAGAGTCCTCAAGACCTACTTCCCTCAATAGCATCACGATGGCAATTAAATTTCAACAAGAGTTTTGGAGGGGACATTCAAACCACAAGATTTCTAAAGATATATTCATTTAGTTACTTATGTTTGGATATACTCCACACTCAGTGTCAGTAGGAAGATGACGTGCTAAATTGGTGGATTTAGGAGAACTTGTCTTAGTACTTAGGATTTATAAAGTTGCACAGGAGATAGGGTGAGAGAAAGCTGAAGAGCATTAATTTTCATGAGACCTCAAGAGTGAGGTGAGTTCTAAACACAGTTGGAGTTTGACAAAGTGAAAAATAGGGTCCAGATGAGACTAGAACCTACAGGCTCCTTCTCAGTCACCCAGTAAGGGGCCCCTCCTCGTGCTAATGACATGAACACTTAACAAAACCAGAGTAAATGAAGTAACTGAGCAACACTGGGTTTTGTAAGAACTGCCCTGGGGGAAGCACTGGGTAGAGTTTGGAGGGGGTTGAGTAGCTGACAGAGAAAGAGGAATACGTGAAAGGGATCAACTGAGTCTGCATGCTCAAGAGTCCTGGACATGGCACCTGCCTGTCGTGTCTCCCATGGGCACAGTTTCAACCAGGGTAAAAACTGGAAAAGTCCACACTGCCTTGTCTACCTGGCAGCATCCCTATGTGGAAGGAACCCTGGACTACAGATGGCAGCATTTGTTCTCCCAGTGACACTTATGCAGCACTTGAATTGCTAGCAGTGTGGCCTCTGGCCTCTGTGGTTACTGCCATCAAACAACCACCCAAATGAGGTCTATTAAGTAGAATGGGGTCAATATCCTTCAATACCCTTCCTTCTGAAATGTATCTGTGCAATTAGCACACAAAGGTTGTATTAGGTCCCCCTCCTACAAACTCCCCTCACTGGGAGGGACCATCCTAAGAGAGGCCTTGAAGCCAGCGCCTCAGTGAGCTCAGCCTCTGGAACTCTAAGCCCTCCATCCCACACCCCACAATCTGCAGGCATCCAAGACAGAGCTGACCCCTCCCCATCTCTCCACGACCACCTTCTCAGAACTCACAGCCAGATCTGTTCAAGTCCATCACCACCCCCTCAGGCACCTACCAGGATCACCTGCCTCAGCTCCATCTGCATAGATAGAAATCACTTCTACTCTCTCCTGGGCCAGAACCCAGTGCACAGGGCAGTGCCCCCACCCTCAGTCCACTCTCCCGCAGGCTCTGCCCTGACGCAGAACAGTTTCAGGGCAGCCCCCACACCCTCCTGTTTCCATCCCCAAACTCAGGTCTTCCAGCCAGGCTCAGAGCTCCCAGCAGATCCCACTGTCAACAGACACAGCCCGATGCCACCAAATCTTTATCCACCACACCCTTCTCAAGGTGGTCTGTATCCCAAGGGACTGCTTGTGACAGAATCACACTGGGATCCTTTCTACACTTGGCCAGAGTACCTGCCCATCCCCAGCACTCTCACCAGGGCCAGCAGCTGCCATGGTGTTCCCCAGCCCTGGGTGGGACAAAGGGGTGGGGACAGGGCTCCCCAGCTTTCAACCTGTGCCTGACACCATCAATGTGCCTCGAGCCCCCAGAACCCCAATCACAGTCTGCTGCATCAGCCCACCGGTGCCCTTGCTGGGGACCCAGGTGTCTGAGGGTTGAGAGAGTAGCATATACAAATCCAGCCTGCAGGCTTCCCACTGCCTCGTGTGTGGTTTCTGCAAGGAGGATGGAAGCTCCAGAAAAGGCAGCTGATCCCACTCAGACCCAGACAGACACACCTGCTGCCCTTCTGTCATCTCAGCCCGGAGACTCTACATGCACCCAGTCTGCTGGAGACTGAAATGTCCCCATATTTATTTTTGTAGCTTCCAAAAAGCCAAAGTCAGAGGAATTTACAACTTGGCTGGCTTTGCTAACACCGTGCAGCAGTCTGCTCAGTAATAGCCTGTTATCTCTGAGCTCAGATCTCTCCGTCCCAGACAGCAGAGGGTACAGGAAGGTGAGCATGATAGATTTCCAGCCAATCCATCCTGAAAAAGCCTCATGGGTCAAGAAGGAGGAGTAGTGAGGAGGACATGGGCAAGAGGAGGGACGGGGCAGCACAGGACAGGGGGAGAAAGAGACGGAGGAGGGGCAGACTAACATCTGCACACCTCCTCCATGCCAGCCAGAGCCACATACTAACACCCTGTTCAATCCCCCAACAGCCTGTCAGGCAGGTGTTGCTCCCTCCTTACCAAAGAGGAAACCAGGGCTCAGAGAGGTTAAGAAACGTCCTCAAGGGCCGGCCCGTGGCTCACTCGGGAGAGTGCGGTGCTGATAACACCAAGGCCACGGGTTCGGATCCCACATAGGGATGGCCGGTTCGCTCACTGGCTGAGCGTGGTGCTGACAACACCAAGTCAAGGGTTAAGATCCCCTTACCGGTCATCTTTTTAAAAAAAAAAAAAAAAAAAAGAAAAAAGAAACGTCCTCAAAATCACGCAGCCAGTAAGCGCAAACTCAGACTGTCAGACGTACAAGACCACGCCCTTCCAGTGCATCCTGAAGCTTCCAGCAGGCAGTGGGAGAAGAACTCAGGTCAGCTGGGAGACCCAGAGGGGCAGCAGACGGGTGTCACCACATGCTTGCTCCTGTGACACTCCATCACATTGTGGGTGTGGCACCACAACAAAACTTGCCTCCACCAAAGCCCAAGTGTGTCATTGGTTCCCATGCCGGCTCCCTGGCCAGGCAGGGCAAACACCTAGACCACACCTGTCTGACCCACCACCCAGAATGGTGCCAGGGGCTTTCTGGCCTCTGAGAACAGTGGGATACCAGGGCGAAGAAATATACCATGATCCTTCTGTCTCTTTTTCTCCCTCTCTCTCCTTCCTCCCATCCATCCAACCTGAGCTTGAGGTTCAGAAAGTAAGTGAAAAATCCACTGGCAGCACTACAATCAGTTTTAATTACCTGGTTTTGAAACCCTCAGATCTACAGTTCTGAGGGTGTCCCAGATGATTCAAACCAGGGTACCCACCTGTGTAGACAGAACTGGGGAACCCACTTCTCCCTTGGGGTTGGCCTCCATTCCTCAGCACTTGTAATTTTTGCAAAATGCCTCGTGGCTGAGTGCCACCACGGAGGTTCCTTCTGCTGACAGGGCACTTTGGTAAAGTTCAGACCGTCTTGGCTCCTGTTAAGTGAAATGTGGGTGAAAACAAAGCAAACCTATCTCCAAATGATTCCAGATGGCTCAGCTCCTTCAAGCCCAGATGACATCATAGTCATTTCACTTTCAAAGCAGAAATTTCCCCCCCACCTGGAAAAATCACTTTCCATGGGGCCTGAGAAGTCACCAGAGGAAATGCACTTTTTGGTCCCCTGCCCCACCCTAAACATGCTGTCCTTTCTCTGTTGGAGCTAATGACAAGAGCACTCACTCGTCAGCTCCCAAGAAGCAAGCTCACCTTTCATTACCAGCACAGGGAAGGTGATTATTTTTCCTCCTTACAAGCTGCTCCTCCAGAGAGAATTTCCTTCCATCTGCCTCCAGCAGTGGACTCAGAGACCTCAGTCCTGCCTCCCCAGAGTAGGTGCAGGGGGCGCCTTGGACCTCAGACCCACAGGGTCAGAGGAATAGGCTCTGTCACTTACTAACCCTGAAACTTGGGCAAGATGCTCCATCTTTCCAAAAATCACCCTCAATCATATCTCACAAGGTGACTAGGAAGACGGATCCCTTTGTAAACCATTGAGTGCTGTCAGGGCTGCTGCCAGCACCTCCCCAGGGGATGCCATCCACATTGACTGCAATGAACAGTGTCCCCAGAGTGTGTCCCCTGCCACAGGGGGATGTCAGCAAATGAATCCCAATGGTGACACTGGCAGTGGCCCACCCACTGAGGGAGGAGAGGTGGGACAGCAAAGCAGCTCTATAGGATGGGAAACCAGAACAGAGGACACCAAACTCAGGGGCTCTTTCCCCAGCGCCACATGGGGCTCAGGCAATGAAACAACACGGTGGAGCACAGGCAAGCGTTGGGAGGCCCCGAGGCTCCAGCCACCAGCTCAGCCATAGCACATGCTCCAGGGCGAGCGAGAGACCAAGGATTGGAGAAGTGGCTGACCAGGGCTTGGGGGAGGAGGCGCCCATGCAAGAGGCACATCCTATGAACAGGACCAGGGTTGAGGCTGCGCAGCAGAGGGAGGGCACCAGAAGCTGGGACCTGGCGGGCTCTGTTTAACTCCCCTGCCGTTAATAATAACCGTAATAGTACTGACAGCTAACATTACTCAACACTAACCATGTGCCAGGTGCCGTTCCAAGCTCCATACACATATCCTCTCAGGTCATCCTCACGACAACCCTGAGATGCTGACAGATGAGGATACAGAGGTTCTGAGAGGCTCAACGACTTGCCCAAGTCACTCAGCCACTAAGTGATGGAGCCAGAATAGGAACCCAGTCCCTCTGGCCCTGCTCTGCCATCTATCTGTTGGGCACATAAGCTGAGTACAGGAAATGTTTGTGGAATGAACAAAGTATTCTCCAGACATCTGGGCTCCTATGCTCAGGTCCCCTTTCCCCAGACCTCACGGTGTGGCACGGAGCAGGTAGAGCCACCTAGGAGCCTCTTTTCCCAAGTCTCCATGGCAAGGAAGTCTCCCATCTAGAGGCTCAGTGCAGCATGACCTTGACACAAGATGCAATGACATTCCAGTACTTAACCCCCTGTCACCAAAGCCTCCCCCAATCCCAACTCCAGTCCAGGTTCCAGGCCCCAGAAGCTCAATGCTGAAGCCCAGGAAATCTGTGGGATGGGAAGAGCCTGCCCTAGCTGGAGTGTCCCACTCTTCCAAGTGTCCCAGCCCTCAGAATGGTGCTCCTGGTGGCTGGCTCCCTGATGGACAGATGGGCCTGCCAATGCTTGTTGCCTCTGCTAAACTCGATGCTATTACAACAAAAGCCCTGTATTTCTTGCACACAATTTTCCCCTTTGCAATCTCATAAATTAATTCCCTCCTTTCGAGTTGACTGGCTTCCTGCTAATCTAACCACTGACCTATTACCATCCGTAAACTAAATGATCCATAAACACTCTCCCATCTCTAGCCTAATGCACTAAAATTACTTTTTAGTTTTTCTGGCTTTATCTTTCTTTGCTAAGGACAGCTCAGGTCCAGCTTCCTCTCTCCTTCCTCCCAAACATGAGGGGCTTCTGGCTCTTCACTCCTGAGCCTCCACTTCCTTTCCCCTTGGGATTTGCAACTAGATGTGGGGCTGGCTGCCTGCAGCTGGTGCCCAGGGTCTGAAATGACGAGACTGACTCCACTAGCCCGAAGCCCACTGTGAAATAAGCCTCACACAAGCACGGATGGGACAGGTCCCAAGTATAGGCCCAGCCATGATGTCAGAAGCCCCAGATGGGGGTGGGTGATATGAAGGTGGCTCAGATCCCTGAGAGGAGGGCTCCTTCCACGCCTGGGGTTCCTGTGTCCATCCAGCAGCTGTCCACGTCTCCAGCACTTCAGGGTGGGTCAGCAGTGGGCTCAGCCTGGCGAAACATTTCCTGCCAGGCCGGGGGAATTGTGGGGGTGCCCTTAGAAGGGAAGGGTAAATGGGCTGCAAGAAGCACCTGCTGCTTAGCAGGGAAACCCCCTGGGGAGGTCATTCTCTCAAGGCCTCTTCGAAGTCTGCCTTGGCTCTTGGGCTAACAGTCCCCTCTCCTAGGACTTCTCACAGCTGTGCCAGCTGCCCAGGCCTTCTACACTGAGCCCAGAAGGTGCCCTGCCCAGTGCCCTAACACCTGCTGCAGGAGCACCAGAAAGGCCACGTGGGTGTGGAACCCAGAGGGCCTCTTATGTTCATTTATTCCACAGGAGCCATCCCTGGGACCTGCCCCCTCTGCTTGGGCCTGGAGTCAGGACCCTTCACCCAGCCTGTCCTTCCTAGGACTGACCTCCTGCCCCAGATGTGCTGGTGGCATCTGATCCTATGTGACATCCCTAGTTCAGAGTCTTCTCCTCTGCTGGGCCTCCAGGCTCTCCCCCTGTCAAACAGCAAGACCTTGGGCATGTCCACATCAGCCTCCTCATTTGTGGGCCCAAACCCCCTCAGCTGGCATAAGGATGACACAGTGACATACGCAAAGCACTTAGCACACTACCTGGTAGGGACTCCGTAAAGCAAAGGCCCTCCCCTTGGCCATCATCCTCCAGGGCCCCTATTCGGCTCTCCTACCTTGTCCCCCAGGCCAGGCACAGCCACATCCTGGCCAGCTCTCCCCGAACCCAGGGGACCATACCCACCAGGCAAGGACAGCTGAGGCATGGGCACTGGGAAGACAGCGACCCTCAGGGCAGGAGCACGGTCTGCATACAGCTGCTTCCTCTGTGAGTCTGAGGCTGGGCATCCTCTCGGAACCACTACAGCCTCTGAGCCACACAAGGAACTGGATGTTTGCATACTTGGCTGCAGCTTAATTTTATTTTACTTAGCCTGGTCACCCCAATCTGCTTCCTATTCCACCATGCATCCCTCCACCCCATTAAACCCATCCCCCTGTAACCCATCCATCCATTCACCCTCCCTTCATCCATCCACCCTCCCACCCATCCATTCATATACCCTATGTTTTTCCTTCAGCCACCCATATTTATCTTCCTCCAGTCACCCTCCCATCTGTCTACTTCCATCCACCCTCCATCGATCCGACCATCCATCCAATAATCCCCATCCTCCAATCCTATCCAGCTCCAGTCCCCATCCATCCATCCACTTACACATCCTCCCACTGACCACCCACCCACCCAGCCGGCCATAAATTCAGCCAAGTATTCATCCACCCGTCCATCTACCCACCTACACGTGCGCCCATCCATCATCTATCCATCCACCTACACACCCAGCCAAACTCTACTCCCCTGCTCTCTTGATAAGACTGAGCAAGAGCATCATAGAAGGGAACATGAGACACCAGAGGGCTGGCACTGGCCACAGACTCAGCCATGGCGGTCGCACACTCCAGTCCATACTGGGAGCCTCCACTCAGCCAACACACCCCACAACCTTCAGGCACTGCACTCTTGGAAGCCCTCCTTTTCCCCTAGGCAGGTTCTGGCCACCGAGGTGGGGATCGCACCATGCTCACTCTCCAGCCTCCCCACGCACTCTCACCACAGGACTGCCAGCTCCTTCATGTCAGGGACCTTGCAGCCTGACTTGCAAGTGAATCCAGTCAAAAGGCAGTGCACTCTGGCATCTCCTAAGCTGTAAAGCCCCACATGGCAGATATGGCCCGACCCCTGAAGCTCTGCACACTCTTGACACCAGGTGCAACAACCTTTCCCCAGCGATAGAGCCAGAGCCCCCTCATAGCTACCCCAACCAAGCTAAAACAGCACAGGAGAAGCCTCTAGACTGGGGAGGGCGGGACCCAGTGGAAGATGGGCACACAGGGTGGAGTCGGAGCCACCACCCACAGCAGCAAGGGGCGCCCAGCCCAGCATGAACCAGCACTGCGAGCTTGAACCCAAGCACTCTGAGCACCAGCCTGTGTCGTTCCCAAGTCACACTACCGGCAATGCTCATAGATGCATAAACCCCAAACTGCCTGGTTCAGCCCCAAATGACGCACCTGTCTTGGTCTTGCATGGGTTTCCATGAGACAGGGACAGGCTGGAATTCAAAAGCACCTGATTCCAAGCCAGTGCTTCTCACCCCTGAGTGTGCATGAAGATCACAGCTAAAATGCATATCCCAGGCCCTTCCCCAAGAGACCCCATGGGGCTGCTGGAAGCATGGGAACAGGAATCTGCATAAAAGCACAGCCTTGGTGATTCCAACCCAGGTGGCCCCAGCACCACTCCATATAGAACAATACACATCAAAATCCCCTCAGAAGAGACCTGCCTGGGTCCCCACCCCTCAGCCCCCTTCAGCAGACAGATGCTATCCCCAGGCAGTGCCCCTGGGCACTTGCTCAGGGCCACAGGGCTCAGTTCAGGGCTGCATGGCTGCCCCTAAGTCCTGACCTCCTCATACCCTAATTCTAGACACTGGGCTCATGGCTCGCTCCTGGGACCAAGGATGCACCTCCAGGCCTGTCTGTTCCCGCCTGCTGGGCTGGCCCACCCACCACCACCACCACCACCACCCCCTCCCCCACTCTGAACAAGACAGGCTCCCAAAGAGTGGAGGAAAGCCTGCGAGAGGTGCTCTGTGGACCTGTGAGTTTCCTGGAGTGTTGTAAATGGCCCAGGGAGAAAGCACTTGTAAAAATCATGACAAACAGCTTTGACCGTGTTTTTCAACTTCCCACGATTACATCCCACCTTCTGAAGACGGATTCTCCACACTGCTGTGCTCCTTGGGAGCACCCATCTGGCATCCTCACACCCTGCTCTGCTGGATGCGAGGAGAGGCGCAGCAGGGACTCTGCACTCCCCTCCCCCAGCCAATGCTGTGGCTGGGCCACCAGGGCAAGAGGGCCCCGTGCCTGACTCTGACCTAGAAAGCAGGAGGCCATAGATCCTCCCTCAGCTATGTCCTTTGGCTCATATAGTCTGAAGGGCAGGGCAAGGCTCCGCAAGTGGAAAGTAAAAGCCCAGGTGCTCACCCCACTGCTGGCCTGCTCTTTAGAGGCAGGAGAAAGGCCATGGTCCCCTCCAGGAGGGCAGGTGCAGGCAGTGACTTGAGTGCTGGTCCCAGGTGCAGCTGCCCATCCTCTCCTGCTTCTGTGAGGCCCTGTGCCCATTCTACCAAAGGCAAGGCACCCAAGGGCATAGGGGCTTCCTGGCAGATACCCACTGGACCGTTCTGGTGGTCTTAGCCTCTTCCGGCCCCCCTTACAGCAACTCACTCAGGCCTCCCTTTTAGACCATCAAAGAGCCAGCCTCTCACTATTCTCTTAACAGATTCTGACCCCTCTTTCCAGATGTCACCACTGTGCCTGGTCAAGCATGGTGGACAGGTTCACCCTACCACGTCACATCTCCTGTCAAGAGTAAGCACTGCTAGATAGGACCTTCGGGGTGGGAGAGGCAGGAGGCAGGGGCTCTGGGCCCAAGGGACACACAGGAGCTAAGTAGCCAGCCCCCCTGCTGTCCACCAAAGTCCCTCTCCATAAGGGACACAGCTGATCACAGCTGACTCCAGAAATCACGTCCTCACTCTGGCTTTAATTCTGCACATTGCATTTAACTCAGACATGGTTGTGGCCACTACTGCCACACAGAAGCTGTGCCCAGGCTGGAAAATATCCCCTTCGTTGCTGGTCAAGCTCTGTGCTCTTTTCTCATGACTCTTCCAAGCCTCCTCCCTTCCACCTGCCAGGGCTGGCCCATGCCAGGAGTCCACACAGGCTGACAGGCTGGGGGTAAAGCTTAGATACTGCCTGCCCCCTGCTGTGAAGACACCACTTCTGATGTCCAGGAGATGTTCCAGGGACTGAAGGACAAGAGAACTCAAGCAGGCCAGGCCTAGCGTCCTGCCTCTCCACCCCCTGCTGAGACATCTGAGCCTGGGCCTGGGCCAAAGCCTAAGGACACAGCAAAGGGAGGGACCATGGGAGAGGGAAAAACTCGCTACTGCTGAGACCCTACCCTAGGCAGGACAACTTGCTAGACCCTCTCATTCACTCGTTCACTCCCTCATTCATTCATTCATTCAACTCAGCACCTATTGGGCCCCCAGCCCTTAGGATCCATCTGAGAACCAAACAGACTTCCATTCTACAAGGGGAGAAGGCATAAAAAAATAAATATGTATACGTGGTGTGTTATAGGTGAGAAGCTTTATGTAAAAAATAGAGCAGGGAAAAGCAAACTGGGGTTGGCGAGTGGGTTTTAATTTAAGAGTGGTGTTAAGGTAGATCTCACCGAGACAGTGACTTGTGAGCGAATACTCGGAGAAGGTAGAAGGGAAGTCATGTGGGTGTCTGGTAAAGGCTGCTGCCAGCAGACAGAACAGGGAGCACAATGGCCCTGAGGCTGCAGCATGCCTGGGGTGCTAGAGCAGCAGGGAGGAGGCCAGTGTGGTGGGAGCACAGGGAGAGGAAGGAGATGAGGCCCAAGAGGAGAGGAGATTATAAGGGCGTCATGGGCTTCAACTCTAAGGGAAATGGGGAGCCATGGCAGGCTACAGGCAGAAGAGTGACAGTCTGGCTTTGTTCTCAAAGTCTTGCTCTGACAGCTGTGCTGGGAATAGAAGCCTGGAGACCAGCCTCACAAACCAGCTTCACCCAACCTGGCCATAGCCCAGGGGTGCTATAGTGATGGGGCCGAGATTCAGAGAGGTTAAGTAACTGATCCCAGGTCACTCGGCCAGGCTTGCAAAGCCAGGAATCCAATCTGGGTCTCCTCCTTGTTGCCTCCAGGGCCCTGCAAAGCTCTGTCCACCCACCCACACCCTCACCCCCCAGGCAGGAGGGAAGGCAGGTACCTGAACTAGCCAAGCTCTGCCATCCCTTCCAGGCCTGCTCTGGGAGGGCCCCAAGAGTGAGCAGTGGAGGTGCATGGAAATGCGGATGGGATCCCCTGCCCTCGCTGCTCCAGGCCCCGTAGAACTCAGGCTGCCCTCAGCCCTCCCTCACTCCCGCAGGTAAAGCCCCCATCCTGCCATGAGGAGCACACTTGAGCAGTGACTTTGGGCAAGGAGGTTCCATTTACCCATCTGTAAGATGGTCATAGTAATGGCTCAGAAGCTTCCACGGGATCATCTGGGAAGTGAGCAATCTTGATGTCACAGAAGCCACTGACAAGGACAGAGAGAGTGGCTAAGACTCTGCTGATGGCTTTAATGAGCATTTGCTGGGTCTGGGGCTCAGGATGCTGCAGGGGTGCCCCCTTCTTTTCCTCCTCCCCTCCTCATCCATCTACTCTCTCAAATTCCCTTCTAGGATCTGAAACCACAGCATGAGCTGCGGTGAGAAGTAACTGTACCAGGAGCTCCCAGCCCCTCGGTGGAAGCAGCAGCAGTGATTAAGGAATAGAAATGCAATTACATGTGGAAGCCACACCCCTTGCTGCCTGCACTCCCCACCCCCACCACGCAGGCACAGAGCGTCCTGGGGCCCCCCTCACACCTGGGCCCAATGGCCCGATGTGGCAATGCATCTGGCAGAGGCAGGAGAAACAGAGCAGGCAGAGCGCGAAAACTCGATTTATAGATTCCTGTAAAGCAAGTTTATGAGTACAAACTTTCAGACCAGCCCTGCTGGGAATGAAATTCCATTTCATTTGGCTCTGGCTCTGAGATGAATCACTGAGCAAGTGAGGATGGAGAGGCTCCCAGAAGAAGCCCTCTGCATGCGAGGCCACCTCCTGAGAGATCACTGTGGGTTCCGGAACATGGGGAGGGGTCCTCAGGGAGACAGAGTGGGCATCTAAAGCACCACCTGCAGCATGGATGAGCCTTGACGATGTTGTGCTAAGTGAAATAAGCCAGTCACAAAAGGACCAACGCTGCACGATTCCACTCACATAAAGTACCAAGAATAGTTAAATTCAGACAGAAAAGAGAATGGCAGCTGTGGGGGTAGGGGCAGAAGGAACGGGGAGCTGGTGTTCAACGGGTTTAGTATTTCAGTTTGGGAAAGTGAAAAAGTCCTGGAGATGGATGGTGGTGATGTCTGCACGGCCATGTAAATGGAAAAGGGTAAAGGTTATGTAGTGTGTATTTTACCACAATAAACACACACACGTTTACCTCCTCAGGACTCTACCTTAGGAAGATAGTCCCAAATGTGGACAAAGTTTCAGACCTAAGATGTTCATTTCAGCATTTTTTATTATAGTAAAACATTGAGAAGAAAAAGGAAATGGTTAAGTCAATTAAGGTACAGCCCCCAGGGGAAATATTATTCAGTCATTAAAACAGTGATTTGAAGAAATTTTAATGACCCAGGAAATTATTACCGTATCATAGTAATCATATGGAATGGTAATGCCACATTATAAGTCCCTTCTGGAACAAGGTGATCCATAAAAAATGAATAGAGATTGGGCTAAACTGGCGGCCTAAGGACATGTTCAGCCTCTTCTTCCCAGCACAAAACCCTAAAAATGACATAAAAGATGAATAACTTTTTTAAAAAATCCATAATAGTGCTGGAAAACAGGATTGGCATTCTTAATAGGGCAGAAATCATGAGGAATGTTTGAAAGACAGAAGGCTGATGGGTTCACATTGGAAATGGCACCACCACCGGAGAGGGCTGCCGTGAGGGTGGCAGGGCCAAGCGGGGAGGCAAAGGAAGTGGGGACACAGGGGAAGCCCTAGCTTAAATGTGAGGGTGGTTGATGCCAATCAGTGAGCTACAAAAGCAAGTGCCACTGGCAGAAGCAGGGAGCAGGGGCACTGAGGTTTCCAGGAACAGGCAGCCCTTGAGTGGCACCAACACTCCGGAGAAAAGTGGAACCCCCACACCCAAAACAGTAGGATCTGGTCCAACTGACGCAGCAGCCCAAGGACCCTCCCCAGCCTCACAGATAGGACAACAGGAACTTCCAAACACCGATGAGTATGCAACCCAGAATTGCCCACCTTCTTAAGAAGATCTACATATCGGAAGAGGCATGACAAACTCATCAACTTAAAGAACTAACGCCTGAAGACTTAGAGGGACTAGGACAAACAGAATGACACTTTCGAAGAGAAAACTCAGAAAGATGGGTGAGGCTATGACATCCATAAAAATGAATAAACTAGATCTGGGAACCAAACATTTCATCATTAAAGTTTAAAAAGAGGCTGAAAGCAGCATGAAGTGGACAAAGTTCAAATTAGTGACCTGGAAGACTGAGAAATTCTCCCAGATGGTGGCACAAAAACCCAGAGATGGAAGGATAAAAGTAAAGTAAAAGGACATGGAGAACACAAGCTCCAACCACCACCTAAAAGGAATTCCAAAAAGAGAACTGAGAGAATAAAAAATGAGCTTAAAAAAAAATGCAGAAACACACGAGTCCCCAGATTGACAGAACCCACCACATGCAAAGTAGGATTATGTAAAAAGACAATATTTAGGCAAAATTTCAGCACCCAAGGGGAAAAGCGAAAATGCCAAATTCTTCCAGGGAGAAAACACAGACTGCCTACAGAGAGGGACAGAAGCCAGAGAGCTAGATGGGGACTTCTTGAGAGCAGGGTAGCACGGGAGTGAATGGCAGCCCCTCTTTCCTTCCTAGCTGTGGGGCTTCTCTTGACTCTGCCTCACTTTTGCTGCTGCCTGTTATGTGGGGAACAGTCCCAGCTTCACGGGATGGCGTCAGAACTAAATGAGTGAGTACGTGTGAAGCCCTGGCACAGAGCACACTCCCTCAGCTGTTGCTGCTACTGAGAACATCAGATGCACCCAAGTCAATGAAACAGCATCTCAGCGGGGCTCAGGAGGAAAACGGCATCGACCTTGACTCCTCTACTCAGCATTCAGGAAGGAAACAGGCATTTTCAGAAATGTAAAGACACAGAAAGTTCACCACCCACAAACCATCTTGCAACGAAGTTCTAAACGGTGTGTTCCAGCAACCACAAAAATGAATCCAAGATATGAAACAGAACTGGTGAGTGGTTGCCACGGCTGGGGGAGGCGGGAGAGGGGTGTGACCGCTTCATGAGTACAGGGTTTCTTTTTAGGGTGATAAAAACGGTCTGGAATTAGATAGTGGTGATGGTTGCACAGCATTGTGAATGTGCTAGAAGCCAGTGAACTGCATTTAAAATGGTTAAAGTCATGCTATGTAAATTTTACCTCAATAAAATAATCCAAAAACAGGATGTGGAATACCAATGCAGCAGTGAGAAAAAATTTAAACTGGTGGTTAAAACTATTTGTTGACGGGCCGGCCCGGTGGCGCACTGCTACAGTGCGCCGCTTGAGAGCACGGTGGCGCTCCCGCCGAGGGTTCGGATCCCACATACAGACCAGTTCCCGCTCACTGGCTGAGCGAGGTGCGGGCGCAGCACTGAGGTTTGCGATCCCGTTGCCGGTCCCGGTCCGGTACAGGCGCGACACTGAGGGTTGCGATCCGTTGCCGGACACAAATAAAGACAAAAAGGAAAAAAAAAAAAACTATTTGTTAACTCTTCTTAAGTATTAAAATTTGGAACCAAAACCCCAGTTGGTCTCATCTTAAACAGTGATAACGTTCAGGTGTAGAAGGCAGTTAAGGCATATTAAAGGTCTTAATTTGTTCAGGGAGACAATATAAACACTGATTACATGGTGAAAGGCAAAAATGAGTTTAAATGTATCCTTAAAATAGAAGTAATCACTAGAAAATAAATATTTAATGTATTGTTTTGAACACTTAAAGGATGGTTCTCAACTGGGAGAAGAGAGCAGGGGACATTTTTGGTTGTCACAATGATGGGTGGGATGGCCCATGGATGCTGCATGTCCTGTGATGCAGCAAAGAGTGCCACACCCCAAGGAATGGCCCCACCTGAAGGGACAGCAGTTACCCTGTTGAAAAACTGCTTTAAGAAACTAAAACTGGAACAAAGAAAACCCAAGCAATCTAATAAAAGGCAGGAAAGAGCAAAAATAGCACAAGAAAGCATAGCAAATAAGAAACACAAAATAAAATGGCAAGAAAAAAGTCCAAGCATATCAGTAATCTCAATAAATGTAAATAGGTTAAATTCTCCTAACAAAATCTTCAGTAAACAGATGGAATGTTTTTCATTATAACATAACTTTTGACAAAAGATAAACACCCAGGAACGTTAAAAATAATAAGATGACAAAAGCAACACCAAGCAAAAGATGACACAGAAAAAGGTGTTTATCAGACAAAATAGAAGTCAAGGTAGAAAGCACTCAAAGGAACAGAGAGATTTCATATTGATGAAAGATACAACCTACACCAAAGACATAACAGTTGTGACAATTTATGTACTTTACAACACAACTCCAAAATAGATAAAGCAAAATTTACAGTAATTAAAGAGAAAACCACAAGTCCACAGTCATAAAGATGATTTCAATATTTTCTTTTCACCTTCATATGAAGTTGCTCAGAGGCTGCAGGGGAGAAGAGGGTCTTGTTAGAAAGACCACTAATAGGGTTCCCGTGGACCCACATGATAGTGAGGAGCCACAGACGACAGAAAAAAGGAGCCACTCAGAGGCGGGTGAGTCATCACAAGGGCCCACGGCCCGTCCCATGGGAAGTGATTGGAGTGCGGGGGTTGGGGGAGACGGGCCCACTGGGGGAACATTGGGGCACAGCATGGACAGCTGATCTGCCTGCAAGTCAGCACAGGACCACTCACAGAAGACTGGTCAGGAATATAGAACTGCGGGGGGTGCATTTTGCTAAAAAGACTCAGGCCCAGAACAGAGTTTCCACACAACTCAAGTGTACCAGACCTCACAGGACCCAAAAGTGCTTACAAGGTCAACAATTAAAACCTGAGCTGCAAAAGCCTTCCCCAAAGAATCAGCAGCAGAACAGCAATTTAGCTCAACCACAGAGCTCAAGCATTGGTTCCCACAGGAAATTCCCCCATTTTAGAAGTAAGCAAAGGACAACAAATTAGTTCTAGCACAGAGTTGAAGTGGTGGGAACAGCAAATAATCTAATACAATACTGAAATAAAAAACAAAAAACCTACAGACCAGAGACAAATTTCTAATATTAACCAGTAAAGGTCTAACATCACCAAAGAACACCTATAAAACCTAGAAGGACCAGAAGCCCCCCAGACTCACAAGCTGGGGTGAGGGGGTCCAAGGGCCTCAGCCATGCGCCCCCGACATCGGCATCTAGCCCAGCAACAACCACCAGGCCACTGCTGAAAGCACCCCAGGCTCCCAAGCTGGGGCGGTGGGGGGGTCAAGGGCCTCAGCCACGCCCCCCGAAGTCTGCATCCACCCAGCACGACTGAGCTGCTGCTGGAAAAACCCCTGGGCTCCCCAGCTGAATTGGGGGCATGCCACAGGCCTCAACCACTCTCCCCCTCCTTCCTCATCCTCCCACCCTATTTCCCTCCCCTTTCCCCTCTCCCCTCCCTGCAACTGCTCTGCAATAACATCTTAGAACGGAGAAAAATAATAATAATAATAAATGAATAAATTAAAAATAAATAAATAAAGTTTTTAAAATATATATATATTATCCTTTCAGATTCAGTCGGTAAAAAGTAATAAAATGGAAGATTTACACATCTCATGTATAGTTTATCTAATAAGATTTATTTTATTAAGTAGTATTATTCCAAGCTCTGGTTTACAATTTTGCCTTCATTAACTAATTGAATCCTTACACAGTGCTATAAAGTAGGCACTATTATTATGCCCATTTTACACGCAAAGAAACTGATGCCCACCAACTGGCCCACAGCCATGCAGCCAGTAGAAGGCAGGGCCAGGATTCCAGTCGGGCACTGGCCCAACTCTGTACTCTCAACCTTGACTTCTGTTCCCTCCCATGAGAAGCAACAGAGATGGCACTGTCTTTTCTTTGCACGCACCCAGCTTTCTCCCTTGGTAATCTCAGCAAAATCATAAAGGAAAAAGTATTCAAAGATTCACTGTCGGGCCGGCCCGGTGGCGCACTGGAGAGTGCGCCGCTTGGGAGCACAGTGGCGCTCCCGCCGAGGGTTCAGATCCCATGTGGAGACCGGTTCCCACTCGCTGGCTGAGCGCGGTGTGGGCGCAACACCGAGGGTTGCGATCCTGTTGCCGGTCCCCGGTACGGGCATGACACCGAGGGTTGCAATCCCGTTACTGGTCAGTAAAAAAGACAAAAAGGAATAAAAAAAAAAGATTCACTGTCCATTAACTGAGTCCAATGCAATAAGACTAGGAATTAATAAAAGGAACTCCCTCACGACCTACTTAAGAACCTCCCCCCAATCTACTTAGGAACTGCCCTCCCAATCCATTTAGAACACTTAAAACATTCTTTTTATAACTGCTGTCTTAAGAGAACATGACAACGAAAATCCAAACTGTTTAGATATTAATTTTAATTGGATTTAACCACGATAGTACTCTTAGTAAAACCCTTAGTAACTCTTGGTAAACTGGGGATCAAAAAGAATTACCGTAATCTGATAAAGAATATCTCCTAGAAAACTACAGCAAACATCATACTTAATTGCAAAACTTTAGAATTTTCTACCACGACTGATATTTAGCATTGTCCTAGACAATGTGATAACACCTGAAAAAGAAATAAGGATAAACCTTGAAAAGGAAGAGACAAAACTGTCATAATTCATAGAAAATATGAACCTCTACCTATAAGCTCCAAGAGAATCATCTAATAAACTGTTCGAACTCATGCGAGAGTTCCACAAAATTCCTGGACATAAAATCAATATGCAAAAGTCAATAGTGTTCGTGTATGCCAGCACTCCTCATTAGAAAATGTAATCCAAAAGAAAGCTCATTCATATTGGAAATAAAATCTATAAAATCACTGGGGATAAACATAATAAGAAATGGGCAAGACCTATAAGAAGAAAAATATAGAACTTTACCAAAAGCATTAAAGAGACCCCAAGTAAATTAAAAAACACAATATGTCCCTGCATGGTAACTGTCAGTATTATGAAGATGACAGCTTTTGTCTTATGAATCCATGCATTGAAACCATCCAGCGACACACACATCTTTTCATTTTTTATAATGGCAGACACCAGCAGGTAACAAGTAGCTAGTGGTTATTCATAAGAATTGCATGCACTTTCCAAGCATTTATTTACTTAATAAAATATTTGAAAGTTTTAAGATGAGTAAAAAGGTCTGAACCACATGGACAAACTCTGAGAAATCAGAGGGAAAAAATTTAATGATATAGTAGAAGGCTGTTCAAATAGACTATGAGACCAAAATTAAAATCTAAGGCCACAAAGGCACCAAAGTTCATAAAAGAATGACTGGCCATTGGAAGAGAACTAATGGAGTACTACTGGACCAGCAAACGGTGCCAGGCTCCAGGAATCAGGGCGCCAAAAGTCTCACAGACACACATAACATGGGAGGCGTGGGCCACAGCTGCAGGCATGTCCCAGGTGAACTGGAACCAAGAGTGGAGTCTGTGGCAGGTTACCTAGGAGACATCCAGCAAAGCAGGGCCCTGAAACAAGAACACGTTTGAAAAAAATTTGATCTCAAAGTCATCCTGAGAAAACTAACACCTCTGTTGGATATCCTTACATTAATGCTATAGTTTGGTACTGCTGTTATTTTAAATTAGATGTAGGGGGCCGGCCTGTGGCTCACTCGGGAGAGTGTGGTGCTGATAACACCAAGGCCACGGGTTCGGACCCCATATAGGGATGGCCGGTTTGCTCACTGGCTGAGCATGGTGCTGACAACACCAAGTCAAGGGTTAAGATCCCCTTACCGGTCATCTTTTAAAAAAAATAAATAAATAAAAATAAAAATAAAAATAAATTAGATGTAGGGGTAGGGTAGCCTAAAATCCCAGTGCTTAGAGGCCCCAAGGATTATACACTGGTTATCTATTCCCAGAGTGCACTGCTGGAGATCCCACACTTAGACAACAGCATCTTAAAGAATTTACACAGCAGCCAAAAAGTACAGCAAATCCACGTAAGAACAGCAGCACTCACAACCAGCCAATGCAGTACTGAGTCACAGCCAGCTGTATATCCTGCTCTTCCAAAAGTTTCATCACTGGGCTCATTAAATGTTGTATCTCAATGGAGGACAGTGCCATTATTAATTGTGTTTTCAATGAATTATTTGGATAAATAGATTAAACAAGATGATTGTTTATTAACAATCAAGATCTGCTAGAACGGCAATGTTATGCAGGTAGAAGAAAAGATTCGTCGTAATTAGAGAAATGCAAATTAAAATAACAATGCGTTACCACCTATTAGCTATCAGGCTGACAACAACTATAAGGCTGGTAATATCAAGAGTTGGCAAGAACGTGAGAAAGTGAGTGCTCTTCTTACACTGTCAGGTGGGAGTGCAACTGATTCAGCTTTCTAGAGGGCAATTTGGTAGAAGATATTTAAAATTTTAAATGTGTGCAATGTTCAGCCAAGCAATTCTAAATCTTGGAATCTACGTAGATAAGTGCTCATAATCATGTACAAGAATCTTCATCACAATATGGTTTGTAATTGTGAAAAATTAGAAACAACCTAAATATCTAGTAAGCAGGGAATCTGTTAAATCTATTTACAGGGTAACATGAATGACATTCCGTTTACGATGCAGCGGATTTGCATGAAACCACACAGCAAGCTCAGCAAGGCACACTGGCGAGCACAAATAAGCTAGGTGCAGTGTGAGATGTGTACTCAGCATCACTGAGATATTCAATACACACACAGAGAAGAAAAACTGTATTCCATTAGGTGCACAGATAAATGTAAACACACAGGGAAAGTTCTGGAAGGATTTAAAGCAACCCGATTTTGGTCTTCCCTCTGAAAAGAGAAATGGGACTTTTATTACTTTTAGTTATTTCTTAAATCTTCCATAATAAGATGTGTTTGTGTATTATTTGTGACATTTAAAGAGGTAAACGCGTTAAAGTTAAGGCTGGAGACAAAACCGAGTGAGCGGCACGTGCTCAGCCGTGTGCCCAAGTCTGCAAAGAAGAGCGAGCGGCTGGAAGACGGGACAGCGCTTTCTGTATGGCTGCGTTCCCGGCTGCGTTCCCAGCAGCGTTTATCCTGCCAGGTACCGAAAGCACTTTCTTCTGCTTTTCAGTGCATCGTAATTTTTCAGTGATGCCCATGTACTGCTTTTACAATCAGAAAAATTCAGGAAGTGTCTTTATGAGCAGGTGGCCGACACCTACTCTCCCACTGAAAGAGTCCCTGTAGATGGTCTCACGTTGAGAACTGACTCAGGGGTGGAGGGAGCCCCAGAACTCTGCATGCACCGGGCAAGACCCCCTGCTGCCTGCACCGACCACGCCTGGACTCACCATTCCAGTGGGCTGAGAGCTTCCCTGGCTTCAGGGACTCGTTGCATGAGGCCCTCTGGCTCTGTTTATGTCCCTCACGGGACCCCTAGGGTGCCCCTCACCCTGTGCCTCTACCTTCCTGCACTGCCCAGCACTGACAGGAGAACTGGGGACCCCCAAGGCTGTGAGGACTGGGTGTCCCCCACTCCCAGAAGCTCTGTCACTATGAGATGGGTGGACAAATCCAAAAAGCCCAGAGGGAAAGCAAAGCCCTGGCTTCTCCACAAGGGAAAGAAGCAGGGATGTGGGGTCCTCAGCAAACACCTGCCAGCGTCTCCTCCCCCAGCAGGGACAGCTGCGGGCCATCCCTCCAGACCCCTCTGAAGTGAAATCATAATGCAGCCACCTGGTTAACCTGCTCTGGCCAGCCCTGCCAACCACAGATGTCTATTCACGCTACCCACAGCAGGATCGGCCGGGCTGCCAGAGCTGAGCCGCCTCTGCCTCCATCACAGCCCCACATGGCCCTGAGCACCCCCAACCAAGTCAGGACATCAGGGACCATCCCACCTCCCTCAGTGCCCTGCAAGGCAAGTGAACATACCATGGTTATAGATGGTCACCAATCCCGACCTAGCCAGGGTCTGTGGCCACATGTTGGAGGCTGAGTACCCAACATGTCACCATGAAAGCCAGGAGAAAGGGAGACAGCTGGTGTCCAAGAACCAGAGCCTGTTGGGGCCACCTGCCCAGGGAAGGGCTTTGGGCACAGGACCCCCTGCCTACTGGTCAGAGGATGAGGATGGGCCCAGCGGGGAGCAAATTCCTTCATCTGGCAACGAGAGAATGGCCCAAATGACCCTTCAGCACCTACAGGCCACCTTTTGTGCTCATCCAGCCCTAGTCCCCTGACTGACCACCAACTCCCTGACCAGCCGACTGGCAGGACCTGGAGGTCCTGGCTTGCAGAGCCTCGGAGGAGAGAGACCTGTGGGGTGTCTCTGCATGGCCCAGCCTCCTAGTCATCCCCTGCTCACACTTTGGACAGGTCAGAACTCAACCCCAAGCACCCAGAGCCTGGATCATCCTGGAGGAGTTGAAGGGAGCCTCCGGAAAAGCAGACAAGCCACACAATGGCTTGGCAGCCACATGCCAGCACCCTCCCTGCCCTGGGGTTCAGTTCAATCTCCACGGCCCAGGCCCACTGCCTGACCCCTGCCACCTTCCCCCTGGCTCTGTCCAGCCCCCCACTGCCCTTCCCGGCCTCCGTAATGGGTTCCTTCCCTTCCAGTTGCCTGTCCACTGAAGTCCCCCTTCCCGCCTCTCTACACACATCGGGCCTGTATCACTGATGTGACTGTGACTCCCCCAGGCAGAACCTCATCTCTGTTTCCTCCCCAGCCTGGGGGAGGCACTTTGTGAATACTGCGAGTGAACCAGGGGCCCAGCACGTCCCTCTGACCCCAGATTCACCATCCCCACCTCAGGGGTTGCGTGTACCCTCCCCTCTTAGAGTGCACCAATCTTCTCTTCAGAGACCCCACCCCATGCCAGCCTTCCCAGGGTGCTTAGGGTCCACCCCCCTCAGGACTCCTCGGGTGGCACAGGAGGTTACTTGCAGAGGGCAGGAGGTCCTCCTCCCCACCTGCCACAAGCCTGCACCGTGGGTCCAGCAGGCTGGCAGCATCACCAGGGCTGGACAGACATCCCTACACCAAGCTGCCCACAGGCCAGGGCTCAGGAGAAGCAGCCCAGAGCAGACCCCTGGAGGCTGCCTGATCACACAACAGTGGCCACACCATCTTCCCAGCCCTGACCGAGCGCCTCACACAGCATGTCACGCAACCCTTATGCAACCACACAAGAAGACCACCACCAGGGTCCCCACCTGGCTGAGCCACAAGTAGAGGCCTAGCCAGGCTTCCTGCCTCATGCGAGATCACGCAGCCAAGAGGAGAAGCAGCTGGGAATTAGTCCCACTGTGGCTCATGGCAAAGCCCAGACAGGACCAGGCATAGGAGAAGAAGGTTTCCTGGTGAATATAAGCCAGGAAAGCCTGGTGGGGGGATGGAAGCAACATGTCCATGCCAGGCAGGCCCACTGAACCCACACAAGCACACTGGGAGGTGACGGTCATCACACACATGTCACAATGTAGGAGCTAAGGCGCAGAGGCTGGGAGGAACAGCACAAGGCCCACCACCAAGGGGCAGGCTGCAAGGGCCTGGGAGGCAGGACCATCGGCCTGTGTATGACCTGCTTGTTCTGATGAGCAAGGAAGGAAGGTGAAAAAATGCAGGGATGGCAGGAGCGGATGGGAGGCTGCGTGCCCCAGCCTCCACCAGGGACACCAAGACAGAAGGGCCGGCCAGGGTCCTGCTGTAAACAATGTGAGAGTCTGTGGAAGGGCTGGCACATGCAGAAGGGGTCTGGAAGATGATGGTGGTCACTGTCACCAGTGCAGAGCTGCTGACTTGGCTTGTGGGATGTGCTACAAACTGCACCCTTCCCCCACCCCTCAACTCTCTGCCAGCCACCCAGAGCACTGTGGCCTCAAGTGCTTCCTCAAATTCCCACTGGGCACTCCAGCCTCTGGCTCCCACACTAGACACCCCTGGGTGGGACAGGGAGCACACCCAGAGTCATCTGGCAGGGTCTCCGACATGCAGAGACCCCACTCCACCAAGGTGGGCTACTGCAGGCTGAGCCTGAGCAGCTCCAGGAACAGCCAAGAGGGGTTGCCACAGTGATGCCCCCACCCTGCCCTGAGGTGTGCAAAGTGCCCACAGCGCCACCGGAAGTCATAGGGCTAGGGCCAACACACTGTGGGACATTCCCACCAGCGCCCTGGCCACACAGGGCTGGAGGGAACAGGGGCCCTTGTCTCCCCACAGCGTTGCCTCAGGACCCCAGAGCAGGGAGAGCAGAAGGAGCCCAGACTTTGGGATCACCAGACCCAGTTCCCAACTCAGCTGTGACTTCCATCTGTGTTCTGTTCCCTGGGGCAGGAACCAAGAGTCTCTGAGTCTCAGTTTCCTCGTGTGCAGACAGGTTGTCCCGAGAGATAGATGCCTAGCCCTTATAACGGGCCTGGCTCAAAACAGGTGCTCAGTAAAAACAAGGCGCTGCCTCCTCTCCAGAGAGGCGGGCATCGGGGACACCATCGCTGCTGTGTCTGATGGGGCACTGTGTGGTGGACAGAGAGGAATCAGACATGGGTCCACTGCCCACGACACTGGTCATATTGGACAGGGATGACACAGAGAGCAGAAACTGTCAGGGCAAGACCAGACGGAGGCTGGCGGAGCTCAGGACAGGCCTGCAACACCACAGTTGCATGCAAACGTCACACCGTTCACTTCAGAGGTGGAAAAAGTGGAGCCCAGGGAAGGGGTGACTGTCCCTGGCCTTCCCACCCCACAGCTGGATGGGCTTCTGCACGGCCCCTCCCCCAGCCCTCTGAAATCAAGGTGGACTTCCTGCTGGAGGAGGGGAGCTGCCCCAGGGTGGAGGACAGTAGGAAAGGGCCCCGGGAGAGCAGAGGGAGCCTCCGGGGAGGAGAATGCGAGGGGGATGAGGCCAGGGGCCAAGGCCAGGGGACAGGCAGAAGCAGGTGTGGCGAGGGGCTGGGCAGCGGGCTGGGATGTCCACTCCCTGTCTCCTTCAGCCCCATGTGTGGTGGACACTGCCCTTACACAGCCCTTCACTGTCAGCCCCTGAGGGGGGTCGCCCCAGCCGGTGAGAAACGCAGCAACAAGCCACATCCCGTTCCCAGGGCCGCCGCCCCCGGGACCGAGCGGCACGTGGTGTGAAGGGCCCAACCCTCTCCCCCAAGGGTCACAGCCTCTCATCTTCAGAGCTGCCAGGGGTCTGCCTCCCTCCTTGACCTGTCCCCCTGCCTGGCCTGAGCCCTTCCCCCCTTCCCCAGGTGCACATACCAAGAGCACCCAGAGGCCTCTGAAAGGCCACACGTGCGCTCAGAGTCAGTTTGCCAGGAGCCGACTGTCTCCCCTGCCTCATCCATGCCCGGACGTGCTTCCCCACAGAGGTGCTGCCTCCCACACAGCCCTCTCCTTCCAGACGTCTCACCCAGGAGGTCCCATACACCCCAAACTCCATGGTCTACACCGACCTCACATCTTCCCCTGCAGCTCCCTGACTCCCTATCTCAAGGACGGCCTCCCCTGAGGCCCAAGCCCAGACCGGACCTTCACCCCCGTATCCAGAAGCCAACCTCCATGTTCCCGCTCTGGGCTTCCCACAGTCCCTTCCTCACTTCCCCCACTGGCTGCACTGTCAGCCTCTGCAGCCCACCTTCCACCAAGATGATCTCCCAGAAACATGAACCTCATCACGTCACCCCAGCTTCGAAGCCTTCTCACCCCCTCTCCGCCATCAGGATGAGGTCCGGCTCCTGCCCTTGGGAGACCTGCCCACCACTCCAATCTCTAGGCTCATCTCCTATCAGACCCTCCCTCGGGCCAGTGCCCCAACAAACCACCAGGCACTCCCTGCACACCCCACACACAGAGGTTTCCCACCTCTGCTTAGAATGCTATCCTCCCACCACCACCTCCTATCCCTTGTCTTAAGCAACCTAGCCAACTCCTATTCAGACTTCAAAACCCGAGTTCTAGTGTCCTCCAAGAAGCTTTCCCTGATTTTACTAAAGAGCAATGTTTTCCCCTTAGTCTCTGCTGATTCCATAACTTTTCATTTATCCCATGAACTAGAATTATTTGTTTCCACATCCACCTGCCCCTCACTAGCCTGGGAGCATTTTGAGGGAAGGAGTTGGGCTGGAGCCATTCCGGAATCCCCTACATTTAGCACAGAGCCTGACTTCAGCAAGCTCTCAAGAAATGCTTGTTGAAAGTATAGCTGAATGAATAAGTGAATAATCTACCCCAGCACTGGACGCCAGCCACCACCTCCCTCCCCTCCTCTTCTCTCATGCTATGCTCTGTCTGTCCAGGAAAAAACCCATCCCCTCACCTCCTGCATCAAGGGCAAAGACTGCTTCCCCTTTCCCTTGGCCCCCTGACCCCCTCACCCTCAGCCCCCTCCCAGCCCCTCTAGCCCATCCATCTGCTTGACTAATGAATAGAATAACCTGTGCTCCTTTTCCAAGGAATATGCCTGGCTTAAACTGCTTTGAAGAGCACAGCACCTGTTCACATATCAATTAAAATTATAATTAGGTGGTGAGAGTATATAATTAAAATAACACGTTCCATCTCCCTCATTACTGCTGCTGCTGGCAGGGTGAAGTGAACCAATTCTCCAGAATGGGGTGGGGGCGGGGATCGCCCTTGTCCCTGCACGCACCACGCTTCCCTTCCAGGCGGCTCTTCCGGCACAGGAAGCAGATCCCCAAGGTTGCCCTAACCAACCTGGGTGAGAAGGGTTTTCTGTCACTGACTCAGTCATGACTAACATGCTCCCTGCCTGATTGTGGCTCATGTCACATGTCAGACTTTTTCAGGCCTCCACGCCTTTGTACATGGAGTGTTATCTGCTTTGAATGCCCTTCTCTACTGTGTGCATAAGGAACTCCTATTCATCCTTCAAAACCCAGTTCTGATTTTCACCTGTGCTGGATTTGGGACACAGGTAGGAATGATGCAGCCCCTACTTCAAGGCACACATAATGCTAGGCACAATGGTCCCCATGTTCCAGAGGAGGAAACTAAGGCTGGGCAGCTGGGGATGTGACCACGTCTGCAAGGCCCTGTCACCGCCTCAGTACCTCCCCAATTCAGTGACTACAGGGGCACCTCTTCCAGAACACAGGCCTGTTAAATCCACTGCCATCTCCTGGCCAGCCAGTAGTACCAGCAGGTAAATCTGTCAGGTGGCATGTCCTACAAACAAGAACAGGAGTGTGGCTTGGGAGGAGTCATTTGCTACTGGATGGTGCTTTGCAGAGATTTTGCCCAGTCAGGAGATGTGCCCAGCACCCAGCACATTCTGCTGCATTATTTATGAAGTCCCATTTTGGCAGAGCATGGAGGAAATCACTCCTTGCCTCTTAAAATTAAACTCACTTTGACTCTTGCTGCTGTAGCCATTAAAACCTGAGTGTCTTAGCTACTGTCAGCTCCACAAAGCTGACTGGCAGCCAGCCGGGGCTGCCATGTCCCTGTGCCTCCTTCAGGATGCCAAGTGGAGGACAGACTCACAGTTATTGAGTGCCTCCCAGGTGTTGGGCACTCTGTGGGGTGTTTTACATATGCTGCCTTGGCGATTCCAAAATGGGTTTTGCAAAGCAGAATAACACAGGATGTTAATAAATGTTCTGCCAAAGAAAGTTCCACATTCTACTAAGCCTGCAAATGCTGAGTTCACAAAAGTTAATGGGCTTCCTTACTGCAGGACTTCTCAGAGCCTTAAATACGCTAATACCTGTGGTGATATCTCCAAGAGAAGTATCCAGCTGGGTCACATGTACTCAGCCACAGGGCCTGTTTCTCCCACAACATTCTGTAGAATTCGTTGTGCAGAATTGAATTTAGAACATGTTGTGACTTCATTTAACTCTTCACCAGCCCTGGAAAATGGCTACTGCTGTCCTCATCTTAGAAACAATGAAACAGGCTCACGAGGTCTCTCCCATCCCCTCCTATATCCCCACCGCCCAGCACGGAGACCAACACACGGCAGGCCCTTGACAAAGAGTTGGGAGCTACGTGAAGAGATGCCAAGTGAATGGCCACGCAGGGAGTGCTGGGACAGCACTCTGGGACCATCAGACTCCAAACTCCCCACACTTCCCACAGCCACTCCTCCCAAGGTGACAAAGGGCCCCTCCCCACGCTGCCCCACCCCCAGGGGGACTCTGATGGGACAATATACAGGCACCTGACCTGGCCATGGCTTCCCTCACTGGCCACTGAAGGGGCAAGAATTCAGGGGCCACCTGCTGGTCACAAACATCAGGGACAGGAGGGCAGCAGCGGCTGTTACACCTTTCTGAAGCTATCAGTCATAGACAACCTCAGGTTGCCCTTGTAAGAGCTGGATCATTGGACCTATTAGACCAATGTTGTGCCTAAGGAGGAGATTTCTTTCATTGTGTTTATACTAAAACGCACATCTACACTCACAGAAGCACTAATGGGGCACACGGGGTAGATGCAGATACTAAAGGTTTGTCTCCAGTGTAATCCTTAGCCCCCAACCCCAGGCCAAGCACACACTGAGGCACTGGAAAGCGTTTGGTGATTGAATGAAAGAACTGTGACATTCGGGACACAGAAAGGCCAGGAGTGGGGGCTCCAGGAACAGCAATGCTCCCACAGCAGCAGCACAGCATATGCCTCCTGCTGGCTCAGAGGCTCCTCTAGAGCCCAAGCCGGCAGCTGAAAAAGAAATCTGAGCAGGTGTCCACAGCCTGGCCTCCTCCCCTGTGACAACCAGGGCTGCTTCCCACCCACAGCAGCCCTACACCTGCCCATCTCCCCACCATCCCCTGGGAGCCTGGAGCCCGGGGGTGCCCCCACCCAGCCAGCTCCAGGGCTGGCTTTCATAAAAGGTACTAAAGTGTAATGATTAGGTGACAAACTTTATTTGCCAAGCAGCAAAACACAGTCATAACCAGGCCTGGCTCCATGGGAACACGACTATAAATTGTTTCTGACAGTTGTATTATTTCATGTGAGCTTCGTCCACTCATCCATGTACATTTCTAGAAAGACCCTGACACAAAGCCCTGCTGACTGCCTGGCCCACTCTCTATCTGACTAATGACTGGCCAACAAACTTACTGACCACAAGCCTGCCACCAGGAACACAGCTGTCCTGCAAAAGAGACTTCCAGTGAGCCCACCAGCCCCTCCAACCTAAGTAGACAGGACAGGGCCAGAGGCTGCCTCGGGTGTGGCTGTGCTGTCCTGAGCAGGAGCTGGAAGGCTCTGATCCTTGACCTGTGTGCCGAGGAGCCTGCCACCAGGGCTTTCCCACAGGGACTCCACCCTGTAAGGGGCAGGCAGCTCCCAACCACACTGGTCCCCAGATACAACACCACAGAAGCCCCTGACTGGAGGAGCTGCTGACTCAACCTTGAGACCCTCCCCTGTCCTGAAATAAGGAAACTCCCCATCAGCAGGGGTGGCCCAGGCAGTGCTGAGAACAGGAAGGGAAGGGGCCTCTGAGGCCAAAGACTGGAGCCATGGAGGAGAAATGACTGTGGGCGTGGCTGTGGCAGTTACAGTTCGGCATGAACAGCACATTTACACAACCACCTTATTCTGCGAACAGCTTTTCTCTTTCCCTTTGGGAACTTTTTTCAAAGTCCACGTGTTCTTGGAGAAGATGGCACATGGTTCAGACTGATCAATGAAAATGCCCCATCCCTGGTAGCATTGATTGGGTCACAGATGGGCACATGACCCAGGCTGGGCCAATCAGGATACCCCCATCCCTAGTAGCACTGATTGGTTCATGGATGGACACATGACCCCAGCTGGGCCAATCAGAGTCCTCTGAGGATTTCTCCCTTGGAGTGGGTAGGGAACATGGTCTCTTTCCCATGCCATTTTTGCTAAGCAGGAAGAATGACTAACATAAGGAGGGAGACTGACAAAAAACAAAGTCAAGCAGAGTCACAAAGAGACACTCCACAGCCTGGGGTCCAGCCTTTCCTGAATCCCTTTGGCAAAGGCCATGGTGAGTCGGTCCTTGTCCCACACAACAGGAGTCCTGGCTGGTATTCACTTAGGAAGCTTGCTGGTCCCCCCATGTCAGCAGTCCACAGCCCCCACCCCAGGAGGGACGACCCGCCATCAGAGCCCCGTGATTACGCCCACCCCAACACTCACAGGAGTGCTAACCCCGCTCTCCTTTCTCAAGCCCAGCTCAACCCTTGAAATCCAGCACAACAGGCGTCCCTGTCAAGAAGGATCCTTGAGCCCTGGCTGGGCTTGGGACCACTCAACTCTGTCCCTCTCCTTTATTCCTTTGTCCAGCACAGCTCTCACTTTGCCCACCCCTCCTCCACTCCCCACAACAGTGAGTTCCTAAAACCCTGAGGCCAGGTCAGAGTAACTCCTGCCTTCCTCACAGTGCCAGGCACATAGCAGGTGTTTGGCACGTGCTTGCTGCCCTGACATGTGCTGGAGATGGGGATGAGGCCACCCACAGTGAGCACCTCCTAGAATGGTACATCTTGTTCCATGTCCTTTTAATTCACACAGACACCCTGGGTCACAGGTTCTATGCTCATCCCATTTTATAAATGAGGAAAGTGAAGTTCAGGGAGCTTTAATTTATTCAAGGTCAAAAGCTGGTAAGTGGCAGAGCTGAGGTGCAGATCCAGCTGGTCTGTTTCCAAAGTGTGGTCTCCCACCTCCTCTCTCCATTCAAAGGCAAGCTCCATGCACCTGCCATGTGCACCACTCACCCCAGCACCCAACACAGCAGCTGGCCCAGACGAGACACCAATGGATGTCTCTGGAAATGAACAAATGCCCCTGTAGTACCACACCTGGGGCATCTCCTAGGAGCCTCCCAGGAGACCTGCACTCCAGAAAAAAGTCTCCTGACCTATGAGGGAAGGCAGGGGAAAAAGAGGAGGAGGCATAGGGCAAGACAAGCTGCTGAAGCTGGCAGAGACCAGGCCAGGGCACCTCAGAGACCCATGCAAGAGGACTAGGGTTGGGGCACACGCCTGCCCTTGGGGAGTGAATCCAGTGATTACCCAGTTGCTGCTCCCGGGGTGGGGAGTTCCCACTGCACCCATGGGTGAGCCAGGCAGGTGGAAGAGCACTGCAGGATGCACAGTGGGGAAGATAGCTCAGGCTTCTACCTCCTGCCGGGGTGGAAGACCTGGAGCCAGCCCTCAGGAACGGCCACACTGGCACCCTGATGGGCAGTGATGGGGCCAGCTACACCTTGCTGAGGAACCCATGAGAGCAGAAGAAGGAATGAGCAAAGGGGAGAGGCTTGGAGTCAGCAGACCAGAGGGGACCTCAGGAGAAGACACCAAGGATCCCCCAGGGGGGCTGTGCAGGAAATCACAGGACAGCGCCCTGTGCCAGCTCAGAGGTGTTCAGTCGTCCATGCAAACTGCATTGACTCAGCACCTGCTTCGTGCCAGGCACAGTGCTGGAGATGGGAACCAAAAAGACAATGACCCCTGCCCTCCTAAAGTTTCCACTCAGGACGGGGTGGACAGCAAGGAGAAGGTAATCGTCTAGATGAGGGGCATGTGAGGAGAGGAGGACCGTGGAGGAAAACGGGGCAGCCTCGGCCATGCCAGATGGGGTGGTGACAGGGCGAAACCCTACATGGTGGTCAGGGAAGAGCTCGCAGACATTGTGAGTAGGGACAGAAGGGAGAGGAGAGTGGCCCCCAGAGCTATGAGGGAGAGCACCCCACAGCGCTCCAGGGGTGGAGGAGGGAACTCAGACAAGGGCCAAGAGCGCGGGCGGACCGGTTAGTGAGAAATGCACGGAAAGCAAAGCACCCAACAACCAGAAAGTCATGAACTCCAGGGCACAGGAAATGTGGAGCGGGAAAGGCTAAGGCTTCCTAGCTGGCCTGGGCAGCGTGGTGACACAGCCTCATGCAGAACCTGGGCACCAGCTCTGACAGGGAGAGACGGGAGCAGTGCGGGCTTGCAGGCAGCAGGGCCGGTGTGCCCCTCCTCAACGCCAGGACCCACAGAAGCCAGGGCCACTGTCCTCACCGCCAAGTCAGGGCGTGTGAGCTGAGCGTGCTCCTGGGGACAGTGCGGTTCAATACCCGACACTGGGTAAGAGGCCACAGGGCGCCTCTGCAGGGAGAATGCAGGGAAGGAGAGTTGCTGGTTTTTGAGAACTTGCAGAAGTCATCGACTCCAGAAACTATCTGCATGTACAACCTTGATAAAACCAGAAACTAGGGAGGGAGGGAGGGAAGCAGGGAAGAAGAAAAAGAGGCCAGAGTTCTCTTCGTGCCGAAGCTCCAGGCAGCCTGCAGGGGCGGAACAGAGCAACCAGGCTGAGGACCAGAGGCAGGCAGGCGGCCTGGAGAGCCAGCAGCAGAGGAGACAGGCCAGCTCTCTCTGCCTCCCCAAGCCCACCCAGCTCGGGCCTCCTTCTGGTCAGTGACCACAGGCAGCCCCCTTCTCCTCCCTCAGCTCTGGGCCTCTCTATCCAGTCCCTGCAGCAAACAAATCCAGTCCCGCTATTCCAATCCTCTGAGTCTGGGGACTCTCAGGCTCCACAAGCCCTCCCCTATCCCCCCACACCTGCCTTTACTTCCTCCTGGGTACACACCCTTTAGCATCCAGCCTTTGCACACGCTGTCTTTCTCTTGCCCCCACTGCTGTCCCATCCCTTCCCTGGCAAAGTCCTCTTATCCTTCAGGCCTCACTTAAGACGCCACCTGTATTAGTCCATTTTTGTTGCTTATAACAAAATACATGGGACTGGGTAATTTATAAGAAAATTAAATTTATTGCTTACAGTTTCTGAGGCTGGGAAGTCCAAAGTCCATCCAGTGATGGTGACAGTGACCCAGGGGTCTCACATTGCAAGATGGTGGAAGCAGAGAGAGAGACAGACTCTCCTCTTCTTTTAACGCCCCCAGAACCAAGCCCCTGACCACCATTTTTAATTCATTCACAACTTCACGGTCCTACAATCCAATCACCTCTTCAAGGTTCCACCTTTCAATTACCGTAATAGGATTTCCCACCCTCTTAACAGTCACAGTGGGGCTAAGTTTCTAATACATAAAACTTGGGGGGCCGAGCCCATGGCGCACTCGGGAGAGTGCGGCGCTGGGAGCGCAGTGGCGCTCCCGCCATGGGTTCGGATCCCATATAGGGATGACCGGTGCGCTCACAGCGCTCACTGGCTGAGCGCGGTGCGGCCGGTCTCAAAAAGGACAAAAAAAAAAAAAAAAACTTGGGGGACACAATTCAAGCTTCAGGGAATTTGGGGGGGACATAATTCAATCCACTACACCACCTGTCCCTGATCCCTAAGGTCCATCCTTTCAACGTGAGCCTCCAAAATGCAAGTACAGAGGGGGCAGGGTGCTCTAGGGGCAGAGAGAAAATCCTAATGCCAATAGTAAGGTCTGGATGAGATGTGCTCACGATGCCCCACAGCCTGCACTGCCCACTAAACAAGCTGGAAAGACGGTAGAAAAGACTGGGACAGGGGTGACATCCTGTGTTGGCCCCTGGGCACTCACACAATGCCCCTCCCTACACAAACATTTCCAGAAGGGTCTGCTCAGGGTAATGCTTAACCTGAAGGACCTTAATGGTGGCTTTTTCTGCAGCCAATGAGGTGGGCAGCCTCCCCTGCAGGACTCCCAGGACCCTCTCAGCCTGAGATCCCCTCTCTTACAGCTTCCAGAGCTATGTGACTTCTCGCCCGCTGTAAATACCAGGCACACTGAGAGACCACGTGTCATGAAACCTTGGTCTCATTGTGTAGCACGCAGTCTCTCGCTGTGGGCTTGGCATTTACATCTGTGGAGCTGGTGCCCCTGGCACTGGGGGGTCAGGCCTGGTGGACACAGGGTGGGCCCTCTTCCCATCCCTTCCTGCCAAGAGAGAACCTTAGCTGAGAGGGTTTGGGCTGGGTGGCTTTCAGAGGGGTTTCTGGGCTCAAGGGCTCTGAGCTTACAGTTCTTACTTCATGGAGTCTAGATGTAGAGGTCTGGAGCCTAGGGGTTTGCTATGGAACGTCTTAGCCTGGGATATACTATGCCAGCATTTCTGAGCCTTGCCTGGGGGTCCAAATTTTAGGGCATTCTTTCCAGAAGTTTTATCTTGGGGTGGGGAGGGAGTCCTAAGCTTGAGTTTCTCAGCTGGGAGGGCTTATAAAGAGGAGTTGCTCTGGTCCTGCCCAACAGAGGAGCTGACGTGATCTTCCGAGTCTTGCCCACCCCTGCTTATTCCTGAACCTTTGAAGAGATTCCAGCCTCTTCCCCACACCACTGTTTAGAGACCCTTAGTTGATGGAGCCTCCAAACCCAGTGCCCTGTACACTCCAGATGCAGGGACAGAAGGGAGCACTGAGAAGGCAGGGATCACATAGCCCTCACACTGGAGGGCTTGTCCCCCTAACGACTGTCATAAAGGCACCACTGCACATGCTGCCACAGCCAGTGTCAGAAACCAGAGAGGGCAGCAACTCGCAAAGGCTGCATAGCACTGCTGGGTCAGCCAGGTCCAAGCCCTGATCCCAGTGATGCCTCAGTCCCAGGCCAGGGGAACCAAGGAGGAGGTGGGCTGGAAATCATGGCTGAATCTCAGCCCCTCTGCCATACACACACACGCACACGCACACGCACACACACACAGCACTGGGTCCTCACCCACGGGCCATCAGGACCCAGGAGTCTGCCTGATTGGGGCAGCTGGGTCCTAGTAGATACCCAAGAGGGGCCTGAGAGCCATGTGCTAGCCTGTGGGCAGTGACAGGGCAGGCTGGTGACTGGGTCCTGTTCCTCAGCCAAACTGGGCCAGACCCCCAGGACAGAATGTGGTGGGCAGGGCTGAGGGGGCGTCTGGAGAGCAGGAGATTTGGCCCGGCCCAGCCCATCCTCCAGGAATCCCAGGGAGCCCACGCTGCTTCCCTGCCCAGGTCAGACAGCGGTGCACCCCCTCAGTGCCCAGTGAGTATCAGCAATGGGTAAGTCCTGTGTGCTGTGATCCCAACCTAGCAGCCCCATCCCGGGAAGCACTGACTATTGAAAAGTCTTATTTGAGGTATACACGTAAATGTTTATTCTTCTGGAAGGCACAAGCTCTTTAAGGCTGAAGCCCATGGCTTTCCTTGCTGTGTTTGCCCAAGGTCAGGGCCAGGTCTACAGCAGACACTCAGGAAATGAATGAATGAAAGGACATCCTCTTTCTAATGTCCCCACTGAAGGACCAACAGAGGCTTTTCTGCAGCAGCCTTTCAGCCACCTGAGTGTTCTCTCTGCTGATGGCATTGTACGTCACTTGTGCTCCTAAAACCTGTTCCGGAGACGAGATGCTCAGAATTCCACCAGAAATTCAGGTTGGGTTTTCTGCAGATATTTATTTGCCTTCTTCTAATGTAACAGAACCTCCAAATACTCATCTTAAAAAACTACCTCATAGCTAATTTTCTGGGTTTCTATATATAAAATAAATAATTTAACCAAAAAAAGTCTGTATCTACAGTGTAGAAACAAAGGAAGATTTCAAAGTCCATTAACTCACAGAGATGGTATGTTACTGGGAGAAGATGGGCTGTATAATTAAAACAATTTAAATCCGATTATAAAAAGACAGTGGGCTTTACTGCCTGCCACCATCTCACTAATGGAAAGAAAACCAATATCTTGAGTTTTTTAAATTACTGTAAAATTAGGAATTAGAACGCACATGTACCACTGCTCCACTGCTCTGTGTTACTGATAAGATGCAATGAAATATTCCTTGACAGAAATTTTCCTTATGGAGAACGTAAGCCATTGTCAGCTCAGAGCTCTGCTGAGGGTTCACAGTGCTGGTGGCCGAGGTCCCCGAGTTGGAAAAAGAGGGAGTCCCCATGTCAGCTAATGTGAGGGGTGTCCTTCTGGAGACCCCAATCTCAAAGTTGGTGATGCCTGGCTCCCCACGTCCGCTCTCTACTGACTCTGGAGCCCTTTGTTTGTGAGGAAGAACAACTCTGGGGCAGGGGACAAACCAAAGAATGACTCATGGACCAGCCAGCGACCCCTCCTGTGGAGCATCAGTGTGCACCTCACTCAGCACATCCGGAGCTGTGATGACGGAAGTCAATGGTGACAGCCCTCATTAGCCAGCACCTGCCAGGAACCACAGAAGGAAGCATGTGGCCACGGCCAGTCCTCAGCATCCGTTTCTCTGCTTGAAGGGCCACCGCTGATTGGCTGGGCCCAGCTGCATGGTAGCTCCACCCAGGAAGCTCTTGCAGAACACCCAGCTGGGCTCTCTGGGGCGGAGCCTGGACACTGACACTTGCCTGAGTTCCCTGAGGCCGGGTCTGGGTCTGCTGTGTCCACACACACCTAGCACAGTGGCTGGCACAGGGTCAACCCTCAGGAGATGTGTGGGCAGGGAATGAATGGGCACCTACTGTATGCACATCCTGTATATATACCATTCCTTCAGACTCTCAAAACAATCATCAGGTAAATGGGAGTATCCCCATTTTAAAGATGAGGAAACTCAGGCTCAGAAACATATGGGAATGTGCACTGAATCACAACAGCCTATAAGAAGCCAAGGAGGGACCCAGCCCGTCCGAAAACTGTCTAGTGTCAAATGCCATTCAGGGACTTCCAACCACCCTACCCTGCCCCCACCCAGCCAGAATAGGCCAGGGGCCCACATGTGCCCCATACTGGGCAGAAACTGGGAGAGGAATAGAGACAAGTAAGTGCTAGTTGCTGCCTCTAAGGCCTCTGAGTCTAGTGATACCACCAGGTGCTGGGGCAAAAACAGGGTACCAGCCCCTTCTGGGGCCAAAGCACACTTGTAGGATATGATTTCTATACACCGGAAGACCCCTGTCCTGACGCCTGAAATTCCGCCGTTGGGCAATGCTAATAAGTCTGGCAGGACTTGGGTCTCTAGCCACCTTTTGTGGCCCACATTGCATCCTCTCAGCCCACCTTTTGACCTGTTGCTGTGGTGACTGGCCGCACACAGGTGTAACGGGTGGCACCTCACCTCGGCTCAACGGAGGCCAAGCTGCTGTGCGAACCCTGAACAGTTGGGGCGGGAGCGCCCTGAGGCCCCTCTGACCAGTGGGGCGGGGCTGATGGATAAATGCCCCCCTTTCTTCACCCAGATGGACAATACAGGAGGCATTCCACACAGCTCCTTGGAGGGCGGGGTAGGAATGAGCCCCAGGTGCCCACAGCAGTGACCAGCTGGACTGGCTTTCCCTCCTGCCCTGACTCACACTTCCTGTTCCTCAGAGCATGTGCCAAAGTACACTGCAGGCATGTGCGCCTTTGCCTCTGGCTCTGGCCTATGTGGGGGGAACCCCAGGCTGCAAGATCTTATGACAGGCAGGTACCCTTGTCATCATGTCATCAATACAGTGATTCTGAGAGTGACCCAGCTTGTGTGGACAGAAGCAGGGGCCCCCTGGGTGCAGAAGAGAGAGGCCTGGGGCTCCGAGACCTGCCACCAGGCCTTGGGCAAATTTGGGGCTCTGGGCCCTGCTCCCCAACCCAGGATGGGAAGCAGGCAGCCTGGCAGCCTGTTCATCCTCTCCCCCTCAGGGAGGCTGACTGTCCCAGGGAGTTCCCCATCCCCATGGGTCTCTCTCCTCACAGCTCAAGGACTAGATCTAGGTGTATGACTCTGTGGCCCACAGCCTGTACCCCCTGCTGGCTGAGGGGCTCAATCTCCAGAGCCTGGGCCACTCCTGCCAGGAGCACAGAGAGAAAGAAGCCCTATGGCCCCTGCAGACCTCACCAAGCTGTCTGCACCCACTTTCCCCACCTATACCCAGCAACCCCGGACAACTCACAATCACCGCAGATCCGGCTATCCCACCACCCAGAGTGCTACCTCCCTCCACCTGACCAACCCCCATCCTGCTAGTAAGACTCAGCTCAGGAATCACTTCTTCCAGGAAGCCTCTCCTGGTTGCCCCCAAGCCCAGGAGACTGGGCACCACCTCTGTGCTTCCTGGGCCCTGGGCTGGCTTCCTTCTCTTGTAGCACACATCACACTCTTAGCTCACTTGTCTGTCCCTGCCATACCCAGGTATGTGGCCATAGCATGCAGGGCAGGCAGCCAGGAAAGCCAGGCCCTCAGTGGCTGCTGGACAGGTCATGCCAGGGCAATCCCAGAGAGTGGCCTCAGCCAGGATGGACACCGCCCTCTCAGCCCAGCCTTCCTCACCTGCATCACACCCCAGAAGGAGACTCACTTTTTTGTGGACCACCACCACCTGCTTTCTCCAGCTGAAATTAATAATTTTAAAGTAATTAAGTCCAGTAAACCATAACCGATTAAGTAAGAACTCATGGGGGCTGGCAGAGCTGCTACAGCCTCGCCTCTGCCCAGGCCTGTGTTTGGCAGGATGCTGGGCGGGGGCCTGGTCCCAGGTCCAGCCTGAGGGAGCCTGACCATCCCGTGGCAGAGAAAAACCTCTCTGAGCAGCCAGCCTCCTAATGGGATTGTCGGGGGACTTGCTAATGAGATTAGCACGGCCTGAGCTCTGCCTCACGGTGGTGGGAGGATTTCTATTCAATTAGTCATTCAGAGTGGGGCCAACACTGCCCTGGAGGTGGCAGGAGCCAGGCCGTTGGCGATAAGGCAGTCCCCTCCTGGTACTGCCACAGCCCAATGCCCTAGGGCCCACAGCAGCCCAAGCAGTGTCCCCTACTGGACAGAAGGATAAACAGAGGCTGGCCCAGGGCATGGGGCATGTCCCCTCTGGAACCTGGAGAGAGCTCTCAGGGGCCCCCACACCTGTGCCCAACTGGACGAAGGGAGCAGAGATTCCCACCCAGAGCTTGTGTGTGGGGACAGGAAACCCCAACCGGGTGGAGAAGGCCAAGGGCGTGGGTCTCAGCTATATGCACAGTGATAGCCAGACCCAGTACCCTACCCGCTACCGCAAATGGGTGCGCATGACACACACAGTGGCAGAGCAGGTGCTGGGCCATGCCAAAGCCCAGCAGGATGGAGTTCTGCAGCCACCCCAGAGCTGAAGGAACCCAGAGAGCAGTAAGCTCCATCTCCTGGGCATTAGGCCCACCTCCATCAGGCCTTGGGGGTGCAAGGAGGGGTCAGGTCATACCACACCCCTGGGGACCCTTGAAATATGGGGCAAGGTCCCAGCCCCCTCCCCTCTTCCCACTCCCCCAGCCCCTACCTCAGGCTGGTCCCCCTTTCCTCACTGACCCCAGACCCCCACCCCAGCAGCTCAGCTCACTGCACCCTGAAATGCGTGCTGCCCCCTCAAAGCTGCTCAGCCTGCACAAGTGCCCCTCCTCCAGAAACCTTCCCTGACTGCCCAGTCCCCGCCCCCAGCCCTCCCCCACCTGCTCACAGGCAGGCAAACCAGGCATACTGCAGAGCTCAGAGCCTGGCCTTCCCTCCTCACCCCACCGGCCCCAAAGACAGGACTCCAGCCAGCACTATCTGCATCTCCTGCAGCCCACTGCGAAGGAACCTCCCGTCACTGGGTGTGGCCCCAGGACTCCCAGCCCAATCCCCCTTAATGTGACATGTCCAGTCCCTAGCGCCCGTGGGCAGAGAAGCCCCATGCTGAGTGGCTGCTGCAGGTGAGGGCATGCTGTGGTTCCATGGGCCCTGCACCCTTTCACTCTCAGTCCAGGAGCTGGGGTGGGCCCCAGGCCTGGCAAATAAGGGTATTTTACTTCTCTGGCATCAGGGTTGATTTAGGGAGGAAATGATTTGTCCCCATGATCCTTGTGAGATTCTTCTTAAATAATCTCCACCTCCCATGGGGAAGGATCTGGGGGCTGGGCTGATTAGGTGTCAGCCTGCAACAGCAGGGGGCTGCCTGGGAAGGAAGCCCACCAGAGGAGAGCAGGAACAAGGGTGTGGAGAGGGAGGCACAGCCCCCTGGTTAACATGTGAGCCCCTGGATCCAGCCATACCTGAAGTTATACAATCTCTGGCTTTTCCCATTACATGGCCTAATAAATACCCGTGTTTTGTTTAGGACAGGTATGATGGTTTCTGATGCCCACATGACTAATACGACTGATGTGGAGGTGAGTTCAGACCCACAGCAGGTTTCCCTGATGTGAGGCTGAGGTGGTATTCTCAAATAGTCCAACTTAGCAATCAGACAAACACACATGTGGACAACGACTTCCTCACAGGCCATGACAGGCAGAAACCCTCCACATGCCCCAGGGCCCTGTGGCTCAACCACCTTCCCCACTGTCCCAGTGGGTCTCCCTAGCACAACCCCAGCAGGCCACAGAAAAGGCTCCCCCAGGGAAGGACTTTCTAAAGAGATGGTCCATGGACTCACCCATCACTATGGTCCCAGCCCATCTGCAGGTATGTGCCCTGTGCTCACCAGGACACCTGTACGCACTCCAGTGTGTGTGTGCAGGCCCACGTGTGTATGTGCCAGAGGTACAGTCAAACAGCCACTCAACAAACACTCAATGTACCCCTGCAGCTGCCAAGTCCTGTCCAGGCCTGGGAGTCCTAAGATACAGAGTTCATGGTGCCAGTGCACACAGACTTTGCAGGTGTGTGTGGGAGCCAGACACTGATTAAGATACAATGGGACAGCGTGGCAACAATGAGGTGGCCCCGGCCTGGCAGAGGGAGCAGAGCGGCCAGGGAAGGCCTCCTGAAGAATGCAATAAGCTGAGACTAGGTGGAGATAGGGGTCTGAGGGACAGGGGAGCATGGGTAGAGGCAGCCAGGGGACAGCAGGGACAAGGCTTGACACCCGGCCAGGGGCCAGACCATGAGGACTTGTCATCTTGCAGGCCCAGGAGTCAGGGCGGCCTGGCCAGACACAGGTTTCAGGAACATGCCCTCGGGGGCTTAGATGGGCAAAGCTTGGCAGGGGCCCATCTGCGACGTGCAGGTGCCAGGCCCGGCATGCACAGGCCCAGGCATGTCCATGTGACACATAGTGTCCCAGAGGCCAGACCAGGCCAGGGCCAGCTGCACACCCATGTGGCTGCACCCCACCATCCAGGAGCACCCCTGGAAAAGTCGCCAGCACTGGTCAGGGGTGCTGAGCCTCACCACAGACCTTATGTCCTCCCTCTAATGACAGTTATTTTCTCGGCAGGAGCTAAGCAGCCTGACAGTGAGACCCCACCCCAAGCTGTGCTCAGGCAGGCTTCTCCTCATAAAGTTTTGATTATGAACAACAGAGTTTCAAAGCTCCTCCATCCCCTGCTCCCCAGGAGGGTTCTAGCTCCTGCTTCCTCAGAGACCAATGTGGCAGTGGCGGTGACGGGCTATGTCCTTACAGATGGGCACAGCTCACCAAGCTGTTATCTACCCTGCATTGCCTCCCCAACCACCGCCCACTCCCACCCACACAGGCACACTTCAAGCACATGGAGACAGCAGGGGGGATGCCAAAACTTTCCCACTGTAGCCAGCAAGTGTCGGAAACATCTCCACTGTGGCTCTACCTTTTACACAGAGCCTTGGAAGGCCTCCACATAAGTGGCCACTGCCAAAAAGAGACACTGACAAGAAGGGAAGGGCCAGCATAAGAGGGACCAGAGGTGGCAGGACAGGGCTGCTGTAAATGCAGCAAGTCTCCAGGCCCCACAAGCCACATGCCACAGGCCCCCAAGAGGTCCTGAGAGTGAAGGCAGGACCAGGAGCAGCAGCTTGCAGAGGCTGCAGAGAGCAGAGACCCACGTGTGTGTCCAACCTGTCATCCACCCAGGGACTTTTACTGAGCACCTACAACCAGCCGCACACCAGGCTCAACTCTGGATTCCCTGCCCTCACAGACCCGATGCTCCTCACAGATAGATTAATAACACAGTTGCATATAGGGAAGATTCAAAGAAGGAAAAGAATGATTTGATAGAAAATAACAGGGGCCCTATTTGGAGTCAAGGAGGCCCCTCTGAGGAGGTAAGATCTGAGGTGCAGCTGAAGGCTGAGAAGAAGTCTGTTGTGCAAAAAAACCTTCCAGATGGGAGGAAGAGCATGTGCAAAGGCCCTGGGGTAGATGCGTGCTTGGCTTGTTGGAGAGACAGGAGAAAGGCCAGTGTGGACACCGCAATAAAGAGCAGAGATGCAGCCAGGCCAGCCCTTGCTGGGGTGCTTGGGGCTTGCATTTAGTCTTAGTGCAAAGGGGAGCCAATGAAGGGTTTCAGCAGCAGGGGGAGGTGATTGGGTTGACTTTCTCAGATAACTCTGGCTGCTGCATGGACAGCAGCCTGGAGAAGAGAGCAGAGGCAGGGAGCTGTGAGAGAGCAACCTCAGGAGTCCAGGCAGGGGCTGGGGAAATGGCTGTGGAGGCGGAGAGAGCCAGACAAAGGCCACGCATCAGGGAGGGGCACAGGCAGAGTTGGAGGCCAGGCAGGAACCAGAAGAATGCTGACTTGGCTGCCAACTCCTCCCATTCCTCGGCAGTCCACACTTCACTGTGCTCTCTGTGTAATTCCCCATGCTGCCCAGTGCTGTCCTGAGATGATGCACAGACAGCCCCAGGCACGGTGTATCTGCAGACACTGGGTACTGACAGATGCCTCTGCTTTGCAGCTGGCAATCACCAGAAGCCTGCACTAGAACAAACGCTGCCAAGCCCCCTGCATTCCTCTCCCCAGTGAGATTCCAGGGCTGGCCCCAAGAGCCACCCAGATGACTGTCCACGAGGAGCAACTGAAAAGGCTCTGGTGTCCAGCGATTCCGTGAAACATGTAAGACAATGTACATGGAGGGAAACGTGCACAGGACTGGGTGAGTTGGGGCTGAGGCTCAGCAATTTAAGTCCCTTGTTAAGGTTCTTCAGGGATGTGGTGGTAAGAGGGGCAGTGGCAAAATGGAATGTACCCAACAGAGAATCAGGTGAGAAAAACTCAGGCTCCAGGATGCCTGAACAATCTGTGAGGGGCACAAGACTGTCTTTAGACATTTAAAGGACCATGGGGTGGAGACGACCTCAGCTCAGCAGAAGACAGAGATGAGAATCACCCATCCTCAGAGGCACGCAGATTGTCAGCTTGTCTAGTCCAAATGCCTGATTTGACAGATTCAGGCACGTGGCCCTGGGCAGGCAGAGCCAACCCACACTCCCGTGGTGCCAAGCCAGGGCTTCCCCTCAGCCCTTTCCCTCCTGTATCAGTCAGCTGGGGCTGCTATAACAAACTACCATAAACTGGGTGGCTTAAACCACAGATATTTATTTTCTCAACTGGCAGTTTGGGAAGCTGGAAGTCTAAGATCGAGATGCCAGCATGGTCAGTTCCTGGTGAGGGCTCTCTTCCTGGCTTGCAGACAGCCACCTTCTCACTGCATCCTCACATGGCAGGGAGAGACAGAGAGAGCAAACTCTCTGGTGTCTCTTCTTATAAGGCCACTAATCCCATCATAAGGACCCTACTCTCATGACCTCATCTAAACCTAATTACTTCCCAAGGCCCCATCTCCAAATACCATCATACTGGGGGTTCGGGCTTAAACATAAGAATTTCGGGAAAACAAATATGCAGTCCTTAGCACCTCTGGACCTTCACTTGCCCTGGCCTTGGCTTTGCAAGGCCCTGCCAGCTCGGGACACCAGAATTCTGTAACATCTGCTGACCTGCACAGCTGAGACCAGGAAATGGAGCCCACTCTCTGGAATGGGCAAGCAGGCTGGTTCCCACCCTCACCCCACTGGCACAATGCTGAGATGGCAGTATCATTCTCAGGGCACACTGACGATGAGGAGGGACCAGGCTGCTATCCACAGCCTCCTCCTGACTTTGGCCAAGTTGAGTGGCCACCACTACAATGACCATCCCACCGGGGGATCTCTGAGGGGCCCAGGGTCAGGACCACACATCTGAGGCCAGGGGTGTCCCTCAGAAGGGTGAGGAAAATAGTGTTTATTGAGTGTGCACCATGAACTGCCCTGCATTAGAACTGGGGCTACAGCAGGGAACCAAAAAGACCGAGTCCCTCCCTTCCTGCAGCCCACAGTTTCTAAGAGACATCACCAAACATGTCAAAGAAAGCACAGGCGAAGGGAGCACAGGGCAGGGCCAGCCCCCTCTGGGCGCTGGGAAGGACCCTGGGATGCCACATCTGAATTGAGACCTCAAGGGGGAAGAGGAGGGCGAGGGGTGAGGGGCTGGGGGGCTGCATGCAGCAGCTGGAACTCCTGGCCCTTCCTGCTGAGCGCGCTGAGCAGCACAGGTGTCTGCAAGAGCCTCCCCAGGTGTGCACACCCAGAACACGCACACACACTCGCTCACACACACACAGGGCAGGGGTGCTCTGCACAGCTCCCCTGGAATGCCTGAGGATCCGATCCATCCTTCCTAGACAGTCCCACCTCCTCAGCACTGCCCACCATACCACCCTCCCCTGAAGGTGTGGCCACCCGGCCTGCCTGCTCCTTGAGGAACTATGGCCATAGGTGCCCTGTGCAGCCAGGGCTCAGCACTGTGGGCCATGCAGTGCTACGCCTCAGCCCCAGAAAGCCTTTATCAGGTGCAGAAGAGAAGCCCCAAGCTGAAGCTCAGGTCCCCACACAGAGCTGGGCCCCCAACGGCCGTCCCTGGGCTGGCTCCAGCTTGGGCCTCTGTGACAGGGAGAGACTCAGCCTCAGAGCTCTAGGCCCAGCTAGCAACCTGCAGGACTTGAGGGCAGCCCACTGGGTAGTTTGGGCTCCCTGTGGGAGAGGTGAGTGAAGGCAGGTGCCCTGGGGGGCTGCCATGGAAGGGAGACTGGAGGTGCCCAGGACTGAGGAAAAGTGGCATTTGATGCTTACAGCCACACCAGGGGAGGCGGCACAGCCCCAGAGCACAGTCAGGTCAGGCTCCTCAGCGTCTGGCATGGCAGCCTGAGATGGGCACCGCTGAGACAAGCCCAGCCCAGAGCTCAGGTCAGGCCTCAGAGCCGTGGGCCCAGAGCCAGAGTGTGGCCCCTCCCCCACTCACCGTGCCTCTGGGCACTCAGAAGAAAAGACGAGAAAGCTGCAGTCACAATCCATGAGCAGAGCCAAGGCCAGGCCTCAAGTCTCCGCCTTCACACCAAGCAGGAGGGGCACCCTGGGGAGCAGAGAGCAAGGAGACAGCCCACCAGGCCAGGCCACGCCAAGGCCAGACCATGGAAGGGTCTGGTGAGGGCTCTCTTCCTGGCTTGCAGACAGCCACCTTCTCACTACACCCTCACATGGCAGGAAGAGAGAGAGACAAAGAGGTATCACGTACCCCGGGTAAGGGCCCAAGAGGACAGAAATAATGGTGACCAGGACACAGGCAGTGTGACTGACTACTGAGCCAACACCCACACCCTTGACTCGAGCATGGCCCCAGGGTGCTAAGCACACCTCTGCAGGTTACCCCAATGGACAGCTGCTTGAGGACAGCCTCCTTCCTTCCAGGCATATATCATCTCTCAATCCATCAACATAACCCTGAGGTAACCCCATTTTGTGTTGAGACTGAGGCTCAGAGAGAGGAAGTGACCTTTTGCTCAGGGCTTTAGGAATCTCACTCCTGCCTTCTAGAGGAGTGGCTCTCCTCCCAGCCCCGAGCCACCTCATAGGGGCTTCACCAACCTTAGAAATGCTCAGTACACTGTCCCAGGCCCTACCCCTCAACCCAGCTTTTCAGTCTACTGTGACCTTTTCAAGACCACACAGCTAACCAGCCACAGATCTAGGATATGAAACCAGACCTGCCTGACCCTTTTCCACCAAGTACAGCAAGGCATGCCTGCCTGGTGACCACATCCTGCAGAGCTGGGCCAAGTTGGCCCCGGTCTGGCCACTCTGTGCACTGGGGCAGGCAAGGTTGAAGCAAGATTGAAATACCATGCAGCGATAGTCCGCAGGTTCTCAGAGCCCCGGACAGCACAGAGGACTCTGAGCAGCCTCCATATGAGCCCCATCATCAGTACCAACCTCCTTCCCTGCTCTCCTGACACTCCAGAGGTGCTGGGGCTCAACTCCAAGCTGCACGCCTCAGCCTTCCTACATGGAGCAGGGGCTGCAGGAACCTGCTCACACAGCCCGGCCCAGGCAGCAAGTGGGAGGAGGCCCAGAGCCCCTTTGGGGACCACTCAGGCTAGTAACATACTAACCATCCCTACCTCTTACCCAGCAACTGCCCAGGGCTTGGCCCCTGGCTAGGTACTTCAGTGCATTTCCTCAATTGACCTTGTGGCTGTCCTCTATCCCATTTTACCATCAAGGAAACTGAAGTAACTTCCCCAGAGTCAGACAGCACAGCAGGGATGGGAGCCCCGTCTGTCTGAGGGAAAGTAGCAAGACTCCTGCGCCCCACTCAGTTCCTGGACACCCCGTCTATGTTGGGCAGAGCATGGGGAAGGGACAGGCCGAGCATTGGCTGGGGACAGGTGCAGGGGCAGGTGGAGACACAGCCACAGTGTCTGGCTGCCTGGGTCTGGTGAAGGATTGGCATGAGGGAGTGAACTGGAAAGACAGGGCCAGCCAGGACCACATGTCCCAGATCTGGCTGGAGGAGGATGTGGTGCAGCCAGGGCTGAAGACCGCCCTGGGTCCCAGCTGGCAGCCCCCAGCCTCGATCAGTGGGAGCCTGCCCTGCTCACAGCTTGGACCCAGAACAGATAGAAGGGGGACATTTAATCACTCCCAGCCACCCTGCCCAGGCTTCAGATCCAGAAAAGAGAACTCTGGGTCTTTCTCTCCCCAACCCGTGGCCATCAGCCAGGAAACTGGCTGTTTACAGGCTGGGAGGAAGGGCTCAGAGAACCCAGATGATGGGATATTGGACACAGACCCAGCTGCCTTCCTGGACCCAGTGCCTATCAGAGAGGCCAGCACCCCAGAGGAAGGGGCTGTCACAGGCCAGCCATGGCAGAGAGATGGATGGTCTCTGCCCCTGCCCACTACCATTAGCAAAAGTGAGCTGTCGCTGTGTGGGAAAGCAGGGGCGGGGGTCTATAGAAGGGATGGAGCCATAGGGCTGCGGCTGCAGGAAGCACAGGCTTGCCCAAGTCCAGCTGTAGGAAGTTGCTGGCAATAGAACCTGATCCTCACCTCATTACTTGGGAAACATGTAGTTCAGGATCCTTAGAGTTGAGCCTGTCCAGGCTCTGTTTGCAGAGCACAAGATCAGTAGGCACAGAGAAAGTATAGGTAAGCGCCCGGCTGGGGCTGAGACCCAGGCTCCCTAACTTCCCCCCACACTAATGGCTGCTGATGGTCTGAGAGAGGGGAACACGTAAATGGGCACCCAAAGGCAATTGATGAGAGCCAGGGACTAGGCCCAAGCGGGATCTAATACCTAAAATTGTTTTTTTGTTTTTTATTTCTTTGTGGATGTTGTTGTTTTAATGAGTCACCAAGGAAACAGGAGGGCTGTTCTGACAAGAACGTCCCTTGTGAACACCTGTGCTCTTCACCAAATATTTCCAGTTCTCCACCTTCCAGGACAGAGTAGGACTGGACTTCCTGGATCCCTCACAACTGGCTTGGGTCATGTGACTGGTTTTGGCCAATGAGTCACAAGCAGAAGTGATGGGGTCACATCCAGGCTGAGCCCCCCACAGCTCTCTTTATCTCTGCACAGGAACTGGCAACAACCAGGCTGAGAGACCACGAGGAGCCATGTTCCCAGCTGACCAGTGATGGACACACAGCACAAGCAGGAAATACACTGTCACCGTGTTAAGCAACTGAGATTTGGGGATTGCTTGTTACTGCAGCACAGCTCAGCCTACCCTGACGGATGCAATGGGAAACACGGAACCAAACCAAAGGGTAGGGACAAACAGGCAGGGCCCTGGGTAGCCAAGATGAAAAAGCTTCACATCCGGGGATCAGACAGGATTAGAAATGATTCGGGAGGAAGCAGTGCAGACCAAAGGCTCCAAGTTTTTAGGTGATGGCATTTTCTGGGTAGTGAAAGGCTAATTGAAGAGGGAAGACTCAGCTGCTGTAAGAAACAAGGCTAGGGGCTTTTGACCTGGCTACTACAAGAATTTGGAAAGATAGTCTGTCTGCCCCTACAAGAGGTGGCTGTGGGTGCTAAGGGACAGCCTTAGCTGGCCTCCAAGAGAAACCTGGAGAAATGGCCCCAACCTACTGCTCCAGACAGGAAGGTTGTTCAAGTACCCATGTCGCCAGGAATGGCAATAGCAGCAGCTCAGAGGCAGCACAGGGAACAAGTGTCTCACCAGACCCGTGGCCTCCTACCCACACACCCAGCATGAGGTGCCCATCTGCTCACCGCCACTCAAGACCAACCTCCCAATCTGGGCGGCTGGGCCATGGCAATAGGGAAAACTGAAAGAGAGCCTCTTGAACCCAAAATATGAGGATGTGGGTGGGGTAGGAGTGTAGTCCATAAATGAGGAAATGTGTGTGTTCCTGTGTATGTGTATGTGTGTGCCCATGAACACAAGTGCATGTGTATGTGCTTGTGTGTACATGTGCATGTGTGCGTGTGGGCATGTATTGTGTGTGCATGCATGTGTGTGTTGTGTGTGTCAGTGTATATGTGTGTGTGCTCATATATACATGTGTGTGCACATGCATGCATACATGTTTGTGCGTGCATGTGGTATGCATGTGTGGGTGCATGTGTGTGATATGGGTGCACACGCACAGGAATGACCCTAGAAAGAAGAAGAACCCTACATCCTGGGAGTTCAGCTGAGGGAAGACTGCAGCCATTCCTTTACACAGCCACGGGCTAGTGAGGAAAGACTGGATGATCCTCAGTCCCCAGCCAAACTCTAGCTAGGGTCCATCATTGTCTGCAACCTTGGCTTGAGGGGGTCAGGTGCAGCAGCTCTCTGTGGGATATGGGGCAGCAAAGCAAGATTGACCTCAGCTCGAGGTAGGCATGGGGTGAGGACAAGCACACAGAGGGTGAGGTTCTGAAGAAGAACCTGCCAGGGAAGTAAAGGAAGTCACGGGTCCAAGTGGCAGCACAAACTTACAGTTTGGCTATTCTAACAGCAGATGCCTCCAGGAACTTCGTTACATGCAAGCAGCACCCAGGCCCAGGGAAGGAAGTCGGCATGCCACTGGAGAACACAGGTAAGTCTCTGGAGGCCCCACAGGCTTACACCGTGACATCTCCAGAGCAAGCTTTGTAGAAATGGAAACACAGCCAAGTGACTCTAGCAGGCGAAGACCAGAGGATGCCACACAGTAAGCCAGAGTGTATCAACCACACAGGAGACTCTCAAGAGGAAAAGAAAGTGGAGGATGGACAGTGTGCATTTGCTACAATGAGCACAGCAGGTGTGCCAACGTGGTAGCAGAATAATGGCCCGAAGAGGTCTGCATCCTAATCCCTGGAACGTGAAACTGTTAGGCTATATGGCATAGGTTACAGACAGAGCTAAATGTGCAAATCAGCTATCCTTAAAAATAAGGAGATTATCCTGCACTATGTAGGTGGAACAAAGATAATCACAAGGGTCCTTGAGAGAGGGAGGCAGAAGAGGCAGAGGAGGAGACGTGACGGCAGAAGCAAGGTCAGACTGATGTGACGTGAGAGGGACCTGCCTGGAGGGTGGAGGAAAGGGCCAGGAGCTGAGGAATCCGGCAGCCACTGGGAGCTGGGAAAGGCAAGAGAACAATTCTCTCTGAGGGCTTCCAGGAGGAAGCAGCCCTGCCAACACCTTGATTTTAGCCCAGTGAGACCCATGTCAGGCTTCTGACCTGCAGAACTATAAGATAACAAATTTGTGTTGTGTTAGCCAACTAAATTCGGGGAAATTTTGTTCTAGCACCAAGAGAAACTAATACAACTGAGTGATGGGAAAGATGGCAGTGAGCCTACAGTCAGGCATCTTCACAGTGACACTAGCACCACACTCAGAGAGACCCTGGTGCTGTCTTGGTGAGGCTGCCAGCAGGACTGCTAGGGCATGGCCTCAACTGGCTCTGTAATTCTGAATGGGAGCCAAAAAAGACACCTCCAGACATCAGAGGTCAGGGAGGGAGACCCTGTAACGGAACATCTAGATGGCAAGTGAAGGGCAGGGTGACCACCCGGAGGCTACCGATATAAACCGACTAAGACCTTCAGATTGTCATCAACGAGCTCACTGTGTTTCATTTTTATTTTCTTTCATTGTTTCATGCTGTGAACAACAAGCCATACTTGGGTCATTTTTACCTTCTCTTCCTAAAACACTTTTGTGCTTACGGTAACTAAAAGGAATATGCTTTACATACATTCCTTTTTTCTGCCTCTTCCCTAAATTGTTATCCTTTCGTGCTATGACAGATATATCTACAGCATATCCAATAACTCACATCTTTCACTCACAGTAAAAGATAATACTGTAAAAGATGACTCGTGTTCAGCCAGTTCTTTCATGCATTTATATAATCTTCTACTTGAGCAGGCACTTCAAAACAATATGAAATTTTTTTATTTAACAAATTAATATTTCTTCTAGTATCTGGAAGACAAATTTTCCACTTTTTGTTACTATGGACTTTGCCAGCTAAATCTCAAATGCAATGGTTTAGAGGTTTACATGTCCTTTCTGTGTTATTTGCTAACTTTAAATCCTCACAAATGCATATTTTATTAAATGTAATCCACTCTTTTACATTAACTGACCAACTGTCCTAAAAAGCAGTGTTTGTAGGAGCTTGCACAAAATCAGCCTGGGTATAAATCTCAGGACCAACATATCCAGGTAGAGTTTCTTGTTTTCTTGCATATCTTAGCATAAATGATTCCCTTTAAAAAAAAAAAAAAATTGAACATTGGAAAATATATGGAGCCACTAAAAGTAATGTTTACAAATAGTTCATAGTGATTTCAGAAAAAGCCACTGATATGTTAAATGAGAAAAGTAGGATACACAACTGAACAGAACGGGGGAGACTAGAAGGAATTAACAGCATAGAATTCAGAACGATTTTGTGCTGCCTCTTAAGGCTTTCCTGTACCTTCCACGTTTTATATAATGAGCATGCATTGACCTTTTTCTTTTTTACATTTCTAAATTATATATGCTCATTGTAGCAATGCATTTCCTTTCTAATCAGGAAAAAAAAGTGAAAGCTAAAAATGAAAAGGTCAGTTAGGGTCCTCTCTCAAGGAATTCACTTAAATGATGTAGCTGAAAATATCAACAGCCTCAAGAGCAGCTGAGATGGGTTCATAATTGGGTCAAGGAACAGGGAGGGAATTAGTGTTTACTGAACACCTATCACAGGCCTTATGAATACACTTTACACACGTCTCATCTCATTTAATCCTCACAATAATCCCATGAGGCAGGCACTACAATTATTCCCTCTTAACAGATCTGGAAACAGAAGCTCAGAGCAGGGCCCCAGGGTCACACAGCAAGTGAGCCAAGCAGGATCAGAAGTAGATCTCCCTCAGCTCCAGCAACCAAGCTCTTATCCTGCATGGTGCCTCTAGGACCAAATCGGGGGCAGCAGCGCTCCAACCCCAGGTCCAAAGGGAGGTCACTGGGTGCTTGTTCCATCTATGATGAGGTTGAGCCCCCATCTGCCTTTGCTCTCCATCCCTGCCATGTCCCTACACACACACTAGAAGTCTTTTCCTTTCCCACCCAAACTATGTTTACCACCTGTGTCACCGACAATGAATGTCCAGGCCCTGGAGAGAGAGGTAAGATCTCTGTCAAGCAGGGATCAAGCCACATGATGGAGAAGAACCCCACAGAACGTAGCAAAGGAAGGACACCAAGCGAGCTGAGCACCTGCTCAGCCAAGTCCAGGGCAAGGGAGAAGGAGGCAGCTGAGCCCTGCTCTGCCCCTCCCAGAGGCCCTCCAGGGTTAGCTCCTCCCACACGTTGGAGGCAACCAAGGGCTACACAGGTCATGGGATAACAGTGTGGATTTCTGCCCACACAACTCATAAGGTGAAAGCACATGCCAGCTTTAACCGGCACACACTCTGGGCAGCAGGCAGCCCAGCAACAACACCTGGCCAGTGTCCCTCTACCTAGACAACTATCAGCCACCAAAACCTAACTCCCTAGTTCCAGACATGCAGAAACACTCACTGTTATGCCCTTCTGAGACTATATCAACCTGCCATCCTTGGAGCCTGAGACATTTTTCCAGTTATGCAAACAGAGAAACTGAGACCCAGAAAAGCGAAGTTTCAACCAGAAAAGGCCCCTGGGTGGAGCCAGGACAAAGTAGCATTGGGGTTCAAAGGTTGAGTGTCCCATAGCTATGTTGTGTTTGGCTTGTACTGTGTTGTTTAAATTGTTAATTAGTTGACAAGAGTTAAAAACTAGATTTTACATTAAAGTCCAAGTTTGGGCTCCTCTTTAAAAAAAAAAAAAAATCAGCACATCTACAACACCAGGATTTTCACTTCCCAAATGGCAAAATAAGCTGAAGCTGTGTGACAGCTGCTCCTTTTAACAGAGATGACCTCTCCAGACCCCACACTCCAGCTCCTTCAGGGACCAGCTTGCCCAGTTCATCTGCAGGCATTACCTGCCTGAGACTGTAATCCAGTGCAAGGGCATTATCTTCCTTCCCTGGGGACCTGCTTTTGGGGGTCGATGGGCATCATTCAGGGGCAAAATGAGTGAGCACAGGACACTGGACACTGCGGGGGAAGGGAGGTCAATGAAAGCAAGGTGTGTCAACAGAGGTGTGCCCACCAGATGTGAGCTCCTGGGTGAGCTCCTGGGTGCAGAAAATATGTGCTTTTGGACTATATCCTCAGCTCTCAGGCACAAAGAATGAATATCTACAGAGACAGAGTATGTGGAGGCAGTGACAAGTGAATAAGAGGTGCTGTAAAAATTGTGGCATGTCACTGGAGAAGCATGTGTCACCCTAGATCCCCACCCAAGTTAAGGTCATTCTCACTAAGAAGGACCTGTCCTCTCCTGGCTGGAGCCCACATGCAAGGAGCTAAAATGAGAGAACATAGAAAAGAAGTCAAGGGGAAGGTGGCATCTGGAGACAGGGACTGCTAGTGGGACATGACCAAATATCAAGGAAGGGCAAGAATTCCTCCCCCCATATACCTCAACGGACATCAGACAACAGACATCTGCCAAGGCTGGAAGCATGGTCCCCATTATAGGCAACGCCAGCCTTACCCTGCTCACCATCACCCCAAAAACACGCGGGACTTCAGGTTTATACAACCACCTCAAGACAACCTTGGACCTTCAGTCCCAGAGTCAGGCAGTCCCCTCCCCCAGAGCTGGCCCCTCTCCCTCCTCTGCTGTACCCAAGAATAGGAGACTCCCAAAAGACCTCTCTCCAGCGCAAAGATCTCCCCAGCACCCGATCTGACCTCCTGGACCCAGAACAGAGCCATCACCGAGGCACCCTATCCTTGCAGATACCCAGGAGCCTGGCACCCTATCCTTGCAGATACCCAGGAGCCTGGCACCCTATCCTTGCAGATACCCACGGCAGCCCCAGCACTCCGGGCCCGGCGGGCTGGGGAAGGAGAGCTGGCCCGGAGCCCTCAGCCAGCCCACGTCCTCTCTCCACCCACTGCCCTGTCAGTTCCTCCTGCAAGGAATGCCTGCATCCTGTGCCGCTAGCTGTCCCCTCTATCTTCAGCACTCTGGGGCGCTGGCCTCAGAGTTTGAACCCATGGTTGTGGGGAGCAAGGAAGAGGGGAGGAAAGGGGACCGAACCTGGGCGGGTGTCAGGGGCAAAGAGAGCCTTAGGCCCTGACCAGGCAGCGGGAGGCGTGAAGGAGGAACCGGCCCGGCTGTGAGCCAGGTGGGAGGGGCAGGAATAGGAGAGGAGGGTAAAGCAGAGGGGGCTGCTGTCGCGAACGCCCTCGCCATGCACCTGTTGTCCCTGCCGCGGGGCCCGACCCGAGAGAGGCAGAGGCTGCAGACGACAGCAGCCCCGGCGCGGGCTGGGACTTCCCCGCAGCCGGCCCCGGCCCAGCTCCGCTCCTTTCCTGGGCAAACAGCGCCCACCTCCGGCCCAGGCGGCGGCGGCGCGCACAGAGAGAAAACGGCTCCCTCAAACCTCGAGGAGGATCCCGCCGAGAAACGCGGGGCTGAGGCCCGGAGGGGCCGCGGGGCGCGAAACGCAGCGCCAAACGGGATGTGCTCCGCAGAGGGTAGACGCGGCGGCTGGAGGCGAGGAAGACCCCGGCCCGCCGAGACCACGGAGGTGCACAGACCCGGGTGCAGGCGCGCAGACACGCCCACCCGCAGGCGACCGAGAGACAGAGACGGCCCCGAGCCCCGCACGCCTGCGCGGCCGGCGCCCGACGCACACACGCGCCCACCGGGCTGGAAAGGGGCAGCACCGTCCCGCCAGGAGCCCAGCTGGCCGCACTCGCAGGCGCTCGGCTTCTCCTCACAAAGCAGAGCGGTCCCGGCATCGCTGCCTTAGTGGGCCCGGGAGGGCGCGCCACCGCGCGTGGCACTGAGACCGCCCAGGCGCACAGGGCGCTTTGCGCGGCCGAGCCTGTCACAAGCCCGCCGGTCCCCACCGCCGCGCTGCTTTGCAGGCCGCGGCCGGGTGGGCCCTAAGCGCAGCAGCCACTCACCTTCCTGTACGGCCTGGAATGGGTTGTTGGCCTCGATGACCTTGATAGAGTAGGTGATCTTCTCACTCTGCAGGATGTCATCGTTGAGGCTCAAGTCGGATACGGCCAGCTGGAATACCCTGTCGTCCTTGGCTGCGTTCTCCTCGAAGATGGCACCTGGAGAAAAAGAGGGGTCAATACCGGTGGACAGGAACCCTCCTGTCCCCTCCCCTTGGCCCTGAGTCAGGGGCTGGCAGGACCACTGTCAGGTAGCGGGAGGTCTGGCTGAGATTTCGGCTCGGTGGGCTAGTTTAAAGATCTCTCAGGTCAACCTGCACAAAAATATGCTCCCATTCTCCCCCTCTCCCCAGCGCACACGTGTACCAGTTGACATGACTTACACATGCACATCCCACATGCTACCACCAGGTCACACGTGTCTCACAACTAAGGCACCACATGTCCCAGCCATGTCCCACACAAAGGACTGAGCCAAGCTGGGGTGGCCTCAGGCAGCACCCAAATACCCTGACAGGGTCCCGTAAGTCCCGTCCCAGAAGTCAAAAAGTTCCCGGGGAAGGGCAGTGTCCCCAACCCCAATCCCAAGGAGGAATGATGCTGCCTTTCTGCCATGCATGTCCCCAGCTGAATGGAGCTGAGTGAAGCAGATCCATAATTAGCTTTCCTGCGCAGAGGGGGCTTCTTTGGATGGCCGCCACACTTCCCACCCACCCCCACCCCGGGGCGCCCTGGGCTCGGCCTCCTGCTCCCCATCCCCCTACCACTTCTTCTTGTGTGTATGTCCGAGGGACGGGGGGAGGGGACTGTCTCCCAGACCCTTCCGTGTTCTCATCAAGGTAGGCTGAGGGTCCCAGAAGGAGCCGCTCTTAAAAGGGCCCCTAGAACCGCGGACAGTTCCTCCAGGGCGCCCTCCAGCTGGGCTTTGAGCGCGTAACACTGCTAAGGCCGACCCTGCGCTTCCAGCGGAGATCGGCTTGACTCGCTGGAGCCTGGCCTTGCAACGTGGGTAGCTCCCTAGTCTCTCCACCACTCCTCGCCAGGTCCCGAGGGTCTCTGAGGTCCCAGAGCAAGGCCCGGTGATTCCTCTAGCTGGGGGTCGGGTGGGAGGAGGGAAGCCCTGGTTCCTCGCTACACCCGGAGCTGGAGCCGCAATGCTGAGAGACCCGCGCCCGCTCCAGGGCGGGAAGCAGGTTTGGCCCCTGGCCCCAGCGGGGGGCGATGCAGCCCTCCGAGCCCCGGCCCTGTCCCTCAGCACCACGCTCCAGCCCCCGCTCCGCCGGTCCCATCATCCCCGCCTTCTCACACCTCCCAACCCCCAGTCTCTCGGTGCTCGCTGGTCTTTCCCAACTTCCGGAAAGGCGACTGCGGAGGGGCTCCCCTAAAACGACCGCTGTCAGCCCCCGACCGGGCTCAACTTCCCGGGATTCCTCCCCTGCTGCTCCCAGCGCCCACCCACACCCCCTGGGCGCGTCCTCTTGTCTGCTCTCTCATCTCCCCGGTTCTCTCCCTCTATCCATCTCTTCCCGCTCAGCGCTTCCCCACCCCCCGCTGCCCACGCTTCTTCCCTCGTCCCCACCACCTAGACCGTCTGCCAGCTCCCGAGACTTGGACCACGCGAAACTCTGGGACTGTGCAGGACTGAGCTGCAGTCGCCACACCATACACACACACCCACACATACGCCGAGAGCTACCCAGACACACACGGGGAGACAGGCAGACACTGTGTCCACTCTAACAGGCTGACAAGCGGTCGCGCACGCACCCACACACGCTCCGATGGCCCCACACACCCCAACGCCCTCTCTCAGTGACACCAACACGGTGTCGAGCGCACACAGCGACAACGCCAACAACACCCACCCACCCACCTGCACAAACGGTTCCGGTCCGGCCTCTTTGATCTCACCCTGCCAACTTGGCGAGCCCCTTGGCCGCGTCCACCCCCTGTCCCCTGCAGCCCTGAGCTGCGCCGAAGGGCCCTCACGAGCCCGCCGACGGCCCGGCTGCGGGCGCGGGTCTCGACGCGCGTGCATCCCCGTGTTCCCCGAAGCCGCGGCCCTGAGTGTCGGCAGAGGCCGCGGGGCCCCGCGCGGAGATCGGAGCCCCGGGGAGTGGCGAGGAGCCCGCGGGAGCGCGGCGCGGCCCGTGCACAGCTCCTCCGCGGGGCGGCGCGGCA
>NW_007732177.1:70516-83514 GCF_000696425.1 Galeopterus variegatus
CGCGGGTGGTGCGCTCCGCCCGGAGTCGCGCGGGAGGCTCGGGCTCTGAAGCCCAATTCATGGCCGGAAACCGGCACAGCCGTGGCCGCGGCGCCTGGACGTGCGGAGCATTCCAAACGACCGGCGGGCTCAGACTCCCACCCTGTTCGGAGCCTTCGCGCGAGCCCGGGCGGACAGCCCGCTCCTCGCGGTGGGGGGCGAGCGGGGCTCACTCCGCCGCCCGTGCATGCCTCCGGCCGCCCGCCACCACATGCAGCGGTAAGGGAGGGGGAGGCAAGCCGAATGTGCAGCCCCTCCTCTGCCCCCAAGTCCCAGACGGACTGGGCTCCACGGGGCACACCCAAGATTACGCGGAGACGGCCGAGTCCACCCGGACCCTGATTCCGCGCAAGCTGGGTCTGCACCCGCCTGGAGGAGCCTTGTGCGGGGACTGCTCCCGCGAGCACCAGAACGACCCCCGGCCCTGCCGTGCTCCAGCAGGGTAGAGAGAGGTAGACACCTACAGCGTTCGTTAAAAGATGGGAACTATGAATGAGCACAGGCGCCTCCTGCGCCCTGACCCAGCCTGGGAGGAAGAGCCACGGATGGCTTCCTGGAGGAGGTGACAGTTCTAAAAGCGGAGTGGAGGTTACCAAGGGAGAACGAGGGGAGGTTTCCAGGCATTGAGCGCTGGTGGGTGAGCCAGGGCAGGACGAGCAGAAAGAATTGTGTCTGTGTGTGTCCCAGGCTGCCAGCCACGGAGCAGTCACTGGCACATTTTACTTTGGAAAGGTTGGGCAGGAGACTGTGCAGAGGGACCAGTGGAAGCGTGGAGAGCTGTGAGGTGGCCCTTGCGGTGGCTGATGGGGTGACTCAGCGGGGCAGGGGAAGCCTTGTGTAAGCAGAACCAGGGCGGCAAAAATATCAAGGAACCCATCCGCAGGCAAGGTGACTCACATGATGAGGGGTGAGTGGGCAAGAAGAGAGAAATGACCACGCCCACGGGGGCCTGGGCTGCAGGCTGAGTGTGGCCCCACACAAGTGCACTTCTTCAAGAAACCTGCCTTAGGGGGCTGGAGTGATAAGAAACATGCCCTGTCTGGCCTCTCCAAGCCTCCTGTGCCTCCAGTGCTCATTTCTGCAAAATTCCTCCAGTCGCTGGCTGAAAAGCTGTGGGAGAATCCTTTAGGATGGATTGTATTAGATAACAATTTGGTTCCTACAGGGACTGCCTCCACCTTGGAAGGATGGTGGGTATGTCACCCCACAGGGGCTTAAATCTGAGGTAAAGAGCCACAGTGTCAGGAACTCCCTGAAGGTCTCCTGTTGTTTGTGCCCCTGCACTGTCTTAGTAGAGTAGGCGTGTGATACACCCAGTTAGAAGTTTTTCTTGACATATATTTTCCCAGGTAGAGGTAGCATGATTGCAGCGGAACAAGCCTCAAGACCCCCTTCCAAATATTAAGTCAACCTACCAAGAAACACACAGAGTTTTGAGATTTCCATCAACTTCTAGTTTGGATGATGAGGTCCTGTGGTTTGGCACCTGGTCAGGACCCCTCTGGAAGCTGTTGACCTGGGGTTACCTTGCCTCCTGTCCTGGATGCCCCCTTCCCCTCCATCTCCCAGGGTCTGGGGGGGGGGTCATTCACCACTCCCAGGTGCAGATCCTGGAACACTTTGCCCAACCAGGCCAGTTTTCATGGCCAGGCTAGAATGCCCTCGCCACTAGGGGCACTCTGCATGGCCCTGCTCCTTCCAAAACTGGAAGGCATTCCAGAGGCCATTGCCTATCTATGCAGACCAAGCTCTAGACAAGATGTTTTTAATTCTTTCTGCCACCTGAGTTGCGGTTGCCAGGTTCCAGGGGCACTGGCTATTACTGGGGGCTTGGTCAGACTCATCAAGCTCTTGATTAGTTTTTGCTCCTGGCCCAGCCCAGCCCCCTTAAGCCCTGATAGCCTCCGGGGCTGCAAAAGCTCCCTGCCCAAACCAGGCCTGCATAACCAAGGGAAGCAACTCTAACCAATGAATAAACTCACCGCTACTGCAATAACCTGGCTGGAGAAGACAGATCAGCAAGCTCCGGGTTATATGATGCACGTACATTTCACAGAAGGGAAAACTGAGGCTCAGAGAAAGGCATGACTTGCCTGTGGTGCCAGGTGAGTTTCTGGCAGACCAGAACTCAGTTCTCTTGGTTTGCTCCTCACTACACAAAGGTGTATTCACAGAAATTAAAACTGAGTTAATAAATCCTTTTTGACACAGAGTTCAGCCAGCACAGGTGACTGCGTTTTCTAAAGAAATCTTCAGTTATACAGATTCTAACTTTATTTATTTAGCACTCACCACATGCAGGCACTGTGCTCAGCACCTAACATCTTTCCTAGGACATGGTGTTCCTATTTGACACACAAGGAAACTGAAGGAGGGTGCAAAAAGATAAACTGGGCCCCTCAGGAATCTCCACTGAAACACCACAGGAAGTGAGCAGTTTGCCACCGGAGCTGCAGGTGAAATGTCAAGACAAAGAGAGAGGCCCCTGCAGTCCATCTAAAGGCTACAGCCATTGTGACTTAAAGGTTTGTCGTTCCAGAAATGCGGACCTCTCCTTTCTGCATCACCTTCTTTCTCACCCCAGCCAATACCGGAAGGGCCAGACTGGAGTCCTGTCACCCTGGTACAGCCCTGAGGAGCTGCTGGCCCAATGTAGAGCCACCACTGCCCAACCCTGCAAGGTGCTCCCTCCCCAATAATGCCACCCCTAGAGAGTCCTTCATACTAGAAATGACTCTGCGTCTTCCTCCCCCTCCCTCCCCAGCACAAAGCCCACCTGGGGTGTCTAAGACAATTCAGCCCAGGCCCTATACGAAGGGTACTGCTGGCAAAGAGAGCCCAAGGCCAAGCCTGAGGGACTCCCCCGGGCTTTGGCATGATAGACCAGATCTCCTGTGTACACACGGAGGTCCACACCAGTCCTGAGGTCAAGCCCCCAGGAAGGGGTCAGCCTGTATCTTGGAAGGAGCCTGAGTGCCAGGCTTGGCCCTACCCTGGACCCCACCCTCTGCCAGTTCTGAGTTCAGAAAATCCCACCACCGCCTTCCTCTCTTAACCCACCGCATTCTTCCTTTTCTTTCTTTTGCTTAAACACCCTTATTTATTGCTTCTTTCATCTGCTCCCTCAGTAGCTGCCTTTGGCGCCTGTGTTGAATGTTAATTACCCGACTCTACTTTGTCTTTCTTACCCCTTCTTGCCAACCTCTTTCATCTCGTTTTTGCCGTTTTCTCAGCTTGTATTTATTTTATTTGATCTTCCTTTATATTACTGTATTTTTTAGTTTACTTTTACTCCTGGTGGCCTCATGGGTTTTTACTTTTAAATTTCCCAGGCCGGCAATCTCTTGCATTGCTCATTCTATTATTTGAGCCTTCTGTGGATGGAGGCCTTGGTTTTCCTGAGGTTGGGGGGTGGAGGAAGTGAGCCCAAGGGTGGTGGCCTGCTACACCAGCTCGTCTGAACCCCCAGGGCAGGACCCGCTGAGGCGGCTCCTGCCCCTGCCCACACCCCTTACACCCTTTCAAGGCACTGCCCATGGCACAGTGCAGACACCTGTGGCTGGCAGCGGGGCAGGGGCCAGTGCTCTGCTCACTAGAGCCACACCCCGTGGGCCAATGAGGAGGAAGGAAATAAATGGGTGTGTCCTCCCAGGGCAGGGGCCTCTCTATCCCCATGATACAGTCAGAACACTAAGAGTTGGGATGGGGTGCTCAATCTGCTTATAGAACCAACAAGTCCGAGAAGTCCCCTGTGAAAATTTGCTTCCTTTGCAAAAGCAAACTGGAACTGCAGAGGTCTGATGCTAGCCCCAGGCTCCCCAGGCAGGGAGGCGGCAGGACCAAGCAGGAGCTCAGGCCCAGCTGGGGTTCCCATGCTGACGTCCAGGGCTCCCCTTGGCCCCTCGGAATCCAGCAAGGTCCCTCCCTTCCTCAGGCCCTTCCAAAGGTCAGGTGATGTAAGCTGGAGTTTGTACAAAGGTGTCACCAAATGCCAGGGGACAGCAAAAGGGAAGTAAAGCTTGGGTCCCAGGAAAGACTCCCATGAGCTGTCATCTCAGTCCCAGGCCTTCTGGGGCAGCCCATGTCTAAACCTCCTCCTAAAGCAGAGATTCTCCGAGTGAGCACCCAGGGCCTGCATCTACAAGGTTCTTCAGAGGGGGCACAGGGCTTCTGGGGCTCCGGACCACACCCCACTTCCACATGGGTGCTCTGAGTCAAATAGTGTGCAAAGAAAGGGTTCTGCTGCTGCGATTCAAATGTTTGAAACCACAGCCTTACAGAGGCTCTTTCTGAGCCCAAACGCTGGCCCAGTTCCCTCCCAGGTTCCTTACTGGGTTACCTGCTTCCCAGCCACAAGGCCTAGGGTGGCTTCTCCCTTCTTTACCCCACCTCTGGGCCCTACGACTCTGCCCTTTTTGCACTTTGGGGAGCACCCTATTCCCCAGGTGACTAGCAGGACCAAGTGGCAGAGACCTGAACCCTGGTCTGTCTGTCAGGCCTGTCCTGCCCCCCAGAGCCAAACTCAGGCCTCCACACCCTTGTCAGCCACAGCCCTGCTGCTCTAGGACACAGAGCACTCGAGGCCCCCACCTGTCCCACCACTGCCCGGGGCTCCTCCTGCCCCCTACCATCTGCTGCAGTGGATCTGGGGTCCCCCTGCCCCCCACCCTGCAAGCTGAGCTGAGAGCTTGAGCTGAGTCAAGGGGGGGGTTGTGCATTCCAGGCAAAGAGAACAGCAAAAGGAAAGGTGCGGAGGCAGATGCAGGTCAACAGAGGTGGGGAAGAGAGCAGCAAGGTGTAAAGTCGGAGTTGGCAGAGGGGCCAGGATGGAAGTTGTCAGAATGGTCCTGGTGGGAGATTCTGAGGCCAGACTCATTCCCTCCCAGACACATCTCTACAGAGCACAGCCTGGAGTGACTCCACAGCAGCCAGACACCTATCAATCAGCGTGTCTTCAGTGGGCATCCTGGGGGAACCAGAGGGCCACTGATTTACAAACGGGAGTCTAAACAGAAGACTGAGAGACCCTCGTCCCCCTGGCTGCCAGAGAGCTCAGGGGAGACTATCCCACACTGGCTCTGCACAGGATACTCTGCGCCAGCTGTATGTCCTCTGCCCTCCCCAGGAATGAGGCTGTAGGTGTCCACACATGAGGTGGGGCCCTGGGGCTCACAGGACCCCAGGCCAGGCCTACTCCTTGTCTGTGATGAAATGCCTGAATGTCAGCCTGCACAGCAGGCCGGGGGCTTCAGTGAGACCCCAGACACTGATAAGTGATTGTGAGAGGTCCACCCCACCACACCTCTCCTCATGCCATCGTAAGTCAAGTGCAGCCCAGCAGCTCCCACCAGCATGGGCCTGCAGCCTCTCAGAGCCGAGCCCCCTGTTTTCCTGGGGGGAGCTGCATCTGCCTGGAGTCCTTGATCACCCACTAGATAGCCCCTCCCCCAGACCCAGCCCTCCAGCTAGACGCAACCCCTAACAGAGCTGAGCACCATGCTCATGGACACACCCGTTTCTAAGAGCTAGTTTTCTGGCCTGTAAACCTCTTCTCATATCTGGCAATGAAAGGAAATTGTGATTGATCTTCTCTGTCTGGGTGTCACAGTGCATTTAGCACCCTGTAAACCTGAAGAGAGGGGGTGCCACCTCCCAGGGTTGCTCCTGGAGACTTGGCTTGGAGCAAGGGCTGCCCAGTGCTCTTTCAGGTGAGGTGGGAGGATCACATGGGCCCTGGACCCACCACCAATGTGCTGCACAACTTTAGGCAAGGTCCCAGAGATTCATCTGGAAAATAGAGAGAGACCCAGGGTGTTGGTGTGAAGCAGAAAATAGTGAGAAATCCAGGGTGTTGGTAACAGGAAAGGGCATAGGAGGGGGCAGAAACCCCAAGGGGAGGCCCAGGGGAGGAAGAGAACCTGCATGTGCCTAATGCGTGCCAAGCACCAGGCCTGTGCATGTCAGCACCACCCATGCATCACTGTGGGGACCAGCAACACAGGAGGAAGGGGATGGAAGCGGGGAGGAGGGTCTGCAGATCAGAGGCCCTCAGGGTGCACACTACCCACACCCTCTTAAACTGTCTCCAGGACCAGGACAGATCAATGATAAGGGGGAGGGAAGAAGAAGCACCCCTCAGAGATCAGAGGGGAGGGCAGGGCTCAGCCACAGAGAGACACACCACTGTCCTCTTGTCCCCACTCGTTACCTGCTCCCTGCCCGTTGGTGATCCACACAGACTGTGTGGGAATGAGATTCTTATCCCCACCCTAAGGTGATCTCATGGAGGCTTGGAGCAGTAGAGTCCCTGGACAGTTCACTGGCGTGGTGGGCTGAAAAATGCCCCCCAAGAGGTTTCCATGTCCTAATCCCAGAACCTGTAACTGTGACCTCATTCAGAAAAAAGCAGTTGCAGATTTGATTAAGTTAAGGGTCTTGAGATGAAGAGATTGTCCTGGATTGTCCAGATGGCCCCTAAATGCCATCAGAAGTGTCCTTAGAAAAGAGAGGCAGAGGGAGACTACATAGACAGAGGGCAGTGTGACCACAGAGGCAGAGACTGCAGTGATGCAGCCACAAGCCAAGGGATGCTGGCAGCCCCCAGAGCCCCCCTAGTGCCTCTGGAGGGAGCGTGACCCTGCCAGACTCTGGGCCTCTGAAACTGAGAGAATAAATGTCTTTTCAAGGCACCAATTTGTGGTAATTTAACACAGCAGCCACAGGAAATGGACACAGTGAAGAAGCCGGGACATGAACCCAGGTCAGCCCGCCATGGGCCACAGGGCCTGTGTGTGGGGACAAGTTCAGCTTGTTTAAGGAGAAAAGCCCGAGGTCAGTGGGCCCAGTCCTGCGTCAGCCCAGGCTGCACACACCCACACCACACACGCCGGAGACCAGCCAGCAGAGGGAGTGACGGAGCGAGGGCAGGGGGACAAGGCTGGCTGCCAGCCGAGGGAGCAGCCACAGGCCTGCACTTCACCGCATCCTCTTGGGACTGCTCCAGCCTACAGGGGCCCAAGGGACCCAGGCGGGTGGGAGTCAGTGGGAGAGGCCCCTGGGCCACAAAGCCCCAGCAACAGCAGGCGTGTCTGCCTTCATTCCCATGTAGCAATCCTCCCCAACCCTATTTCTTAAAGCATAAAAGGCCCTTTGTTTCCTATATACAATGTTTCAACGACTGGTCTGCTTTAGAAAATGCGAGAGAATGTGGAAAAGAAAATTATAATAACCCATAACTCCAGCTCCATGTTCTTCCCGACCTTCCTTCAGCCAGGGGTGGCCGTGTGTCCCGGATAATAAAAGGCAGAGCCTCAGGAGGAGAGGGGCTTTGCTTGTCCACATTCCCCCTTCTTCCTACCTAGAACGGACAGGAGATCTAGAAGAAGGGCTGCCGTCTTGTGACCTCAGGGAGCCAAGCATGGTGCTGATAGCCTGCCTTCCAGGAGGGCAGAGCGGGGGGCTGCTCTCAGCCCTGGGCACGCGAGACAGATAAACCCTCACCTGTGTAAGCTGCTGCAGCGAAGTTCTCAGTTATCCGTGACTGCACACAAATCCCACCTGATGCCACCAACCAGAAACAACCACCGCTGACACGGTGATGTTTTCCTTCCTGTCCTTTTTTCTATTCACATATAATTTTTACATAGAAGCAGACAAAAGTATCACTACCTGAAATTCATTTGTTTTCCACTTCTTTATTGCCTTTCTCCTCCTGGAGGAGGTAAGCCCAAAGGAGAGGGGTGAGAGTGCATATCTTGTTTACAGCTTTATTTCCAGTACCTAGAACAATACCTGGCATGTCTAGTAGACGTTCAATAAATGTTAAATCAATTAATTAATGCATGTGCAAATGGACATTTTAATGTGAGCAGTTCCCCCTGCTATGAAATTATTTCCTGAAAACATAATTTTTTATGGCTGATGACAGTTCTATCCCATGTATGTGTCATACTTTATTTAACCCATCATTTGCTATTGGACACTTTTTTCCCAATTTTCACCATTATAAACAAAGCTACTGTAAAACTACTTATACATGCAGCTCTATGCAATTATTTTCTTACGATAAATGCCTAGAAGTGAAATTGCTGGGTCAAAGGTTATGCATAATTTAAGTCTCTTAATACATATTTCCAAAATTGCCTTCCAAAGCTGTTTTTTAAACCAATTTATACTTCCACGAGCAATTCATGAAAGTGTTTCTCTGCACCTTCACCAACAGTAAGCACTATTAATTGCTCTCTTTTATTCATTCTAAGTGAAAAATTTTACCTCTAAGTTGTTTTAAGGTGCATTTCCTGCTCACTGGGAACACTGTTCTTTTGCCAGTTTGTGGATCTTTGGGAGGTCGCCTAAGGGAGGTGACCTTCATTTGCTGCAGGTGTGTGACCACAGACAGTGAAGGTGGGGTCCCCTTAGCCAGTGTTCAAGCCCCTCCAGGAGATGTGGGGGACAGCCATGGGCTAGGCCCCTGACGTCCACTGAGATCCCACGACAGGAATCACTGAGCTGAGGGCTTCTTCCTTCTCAGAAACGGGGCCAGCCCGCGGCTAAGTGTCATGGTGGGTGGAACAGACACACGTTCTCATGTGAGGCCCAGAGCATGGGATGGCGGTGGGAGAAACCTGGGGCGGGCCCGGGTAGGGACAGGACTGCTGTTGGGGCTGCTAGGGCCAAGGGAAGCAGGTACCCGGCCCTGAGAACCCCAGCAGGCTGCTGAGGCTTCCGAGATGCCCCAGCCGGGTTTGAACAGAGGAAGGGGAGGCGCTCCAGGAAGCAGGCCGTGCGCAGGCAAAGCCGCCGAGCAGGTTCAAGCCCGGATCAGCCCTCTCCTCGGGACCACACGGTCAGCCGCGGCCTCCAGCGGAAACCCGCGTCCTCGCGGCCACGCGTCCCCTCCGGTGGGCCACGCATGGCCAGACAAGCCCGCACACGGCCGCCGGGGGCCCTAAGGAAAGCCACGTGGGGGTGTTAAAATTATGTCCCAACCTTCCCTCTGCGCCCGGCCTGGGCCAAACTCTGAGACGTTGCACAGTGACCCCCATTACACTTGGGGGCTTGTGCATAAGGCAAGGGCAAGCGCAAGGGCCTCCAGGCTGTGCAAGCGGCGCAGAGCCACGCACGTGGGGGCTCGGGAGCCTCGTGCAAGGGGCGGCGGGCGCCAGGTCTCGAGAGAGCCCCGGCCCAGGAAGAGACAGCGGTCTCCGGATCCCGTGCCCACCCTGCAGGGGCGGCTACAGGGGCGGCGTCTCCGCTGCCGGAGTGAACCACGCGGACCCCGGCCAGGCGCGGCTTCACCCACCGGACCCGCTGCGCCGCCCAGCGGCAGCCGTGGTGCGATGCTGCCCCCTGCCGGCGGCTGGGGGAACGGTCCCGGGCTGCGGTCGCCACGAGGCCACCCGGGAGAGAGGACGCGTCCCGGGGACTCCCGCGCCTTGACTTCATGTCTCTACGAAGATAATAACAACAATAATCAACAACATTTACATAGCATTTGCTATGAGCCGGGCACTGTTCTAATGCAGTACATGCATTATTAAGTCATTTAATCCTCATTCAGTCTTTCATAAGGAAGGCGCTGTTATTATTCCCACTTTACAGAGGAGGAAAGGAACAGGCACAGGAAGCAGGTACAGGAAGGTTATGTAACTTGCCCAGCTAGTAAGTGGCCAAATAGGATTTGAACCCAGGCATTCTGGCTCCACAGCTCCGCATCTCTGAACTGTCTGCCAGTCATAAAGGCCAGTGGGGGCGTAAGCCTTTCCATACCTCAACGTGGTGTCACTTTCTGCAGATTTCTAGAATAGAGCCAGGCCTCCAAGGCCAGGCCACAGCTGCAAAATAGCAGGAAGGTGCCCTATAACATGGATTATTAACCATTCTCTAATTCAGCTATGCAATGGACCAGAGCCCTGGGTTTTCCATGGATCTGCTGGGGAGTGCCCTGAGCCTTCTCTGGAGTTTAAAAGGCCAGGATTCCAGTAGATGCCGAATTCAAAGTGATGACCAAGCGCCCTCTTCCTACGCCACCCAGGGTCGAGAGCAGGAAGAGGGCCTGGTGAGCCCTGGCCTTTGTGAAGAGCCCACTGTATGCAGTGTCTGTCCTGGCAGCGTGCAGTTCTGGATCCTCCACTCTCACCCGGATCACTGCAGAAGTTTCAGGCTCAGCCCTCTCCAACCATCGGTCAAATTATTTTTTTTTTTTTTTTTTTTTTTGATGACCGGTAAGGGGATCTTAACCCTTGGCCTGGTGTTGTCAGCACCACGCTCAGCCAGTGAGCGAACCGGCCATCCCTATATAGGATCCGAACCGGTGGCCTTGGTGTTATCGGCACCACACTCTCCTGAGTGAGCCACAGGCCAGCCCATCCATCAGTCAAATTTTGACCATCAAGCTTAAAACCCTTTACTACAACTCAACAATAAAACAAATAACCCAATTTTAACAAATGGCAACTTTGAATAGACATTTCTCCCAAGTGTACAAGTGGCCAATAAGCACATGGAAAGATGCTCAACGTCACTCATCGCTAGAGAAATTCAAATCAACACCACAGTGACATAGCGCTTCGCACCCATCAAGATAGCTACTGTCAAAAATGAATAAATATATGCAGAATAAGTGTTGGCAAGGATGTGGTGAAATTGGAACACTTGTGCACTGGTGGTGGGAATGTGAGATGGAGCAGCCGCTACTGAAAACAGGATGGCGTTCCTCAAAAAATTGCAAATAAAACTACCATATGACCCAGATATTCCACAAGAATTGAAAGCAGGACCTGAAAGAGATATTGGTACACCCCTGTTCGTAGCATTCAGCCAAAAGGTGGGAGCAACCTAAGTGTGTATCGTGGACAGGTACATGGATAAGCAAAATGTGGTATATACACACAACAGAATATTATTTAGCTTTAAAAAGGAAGGAAATTCTGACACATGCTACAGCCTGGATAAAATTTGAGAACATCATGTTAAATGAAATAAGCCAGTCACAAAAAAGCAAATACCGTATGATCCGTTCATATGAGGTAGTCAGATTTGTAGAGACAGAACCTCGAATAATGGTTATCAGAGGCTGGGGGAGAAAGAAATGGGGAGTTAGTGTTTAATGGGGACAGAGTTTCAGTTTGGGAAGATGAAAAAGTCCTGGAGTTGGAGGGTGGTGACAGTTGCACACTCATGTGAATGTGCTTAATGCCACAGAACTGTGCACCTACAAATGGTTAAGAGGGTAAAGTTCATGTTACGTGTATTTTATCACAATTAAGAATAAAAATAATAAAACTAAACCAACCCCTTTCCTGGCCCCTCTGCCTGCAGAACAAAGGTCAGACTCCTCAGCATTTAAGCTGTGGTGAACATCTGTAGGATTGGCCCCCGGCAGTGCCCCCTCCCCTGGGAACTGCTCCAACAAAAACCCTGGGCTGCCTCAGCCACACCTGATTGGTCTGGAGGTGGCCACCTACTGCCAACTAGGCCGATCGGCGCCCTCCTCCAGGGTGCTTTTAACTGGAATGCAGAGAATCAGGCCCTCTCCAGTGATGGGAATGTACGGGGCACACTCAGGTGAGGTGGGCAGACATGACCCCTGCCAGGCGAAGGAAACCAGAGAAGCAGAAACAGGAGGTGGTGGCTGGTCCCCTGCCCTCCCTGCCTTTGCAGCATGAGTTTCTGCCACATGTTCTAGTCATTAGCAACCAAAAGATGACCGCCTCAAACAGACCCTCAAAAGGACCCCCAACCCCCACTGTAAAACAGCTCAGTAACACTCATGAGCTACTCTATCCTCCCCTGCCCCAGCCCTTGCTCATGCCGCTCGCTCTCCTAGGAAGGCCTTCTCTCCAGAGGGGTCCGGTGAAAATACACACAACTTTTAAGACAAACTTTAAGCTCCAGCAACCAGTAAGCCTGTGTTGCCCACAGCCCCAACCCCACATAGAGGGACCCGTCCTTGTGCCACCTGTGGTTGTAGTGTCCACCATCTCACGCTGTTTCCACATCTGCCTTCCCCATCTAGCTGGTAAAGTCTCAAAAGCTGTGGCCCATCTTTGCGTCCCCCCTACACAGGAGAGGACCTGACATCTAGTGGGTGCTCAATAAATGTCTACTGAATAAATGTATGTCTAGGAATATAGTAAAAGTTGTGATTAACTGTGGACTTTGGTAAATTCAGTATGCAGATTTTAACTTTGAGGGAAAACACGCACAAGCAAAAGAGACAGGAAGGATGATAACTTCTGGGGGGAAATGAAATGAAATAAGTACAATCAAACCCAAGAAAGGGAGAAAAAAGAAACATAGACCAAGGTGGCAAATAGAAAGCACAAGATAAAATGGTATTTTTAAACAAAGATACAGGTTTTAAGATGGCGACGGGTCTGGAGCAGCCGTGCCAGGAGACAGCGCGACCCTGAGAAGTGTGCGCTGTGATACCAGAGTACTATTTGCATTTCCAAGAGCAACAAAAAACGAATAAATCTTTCAACAACGAACCTACAACGACAAACAAGCAACAACAGGTTTGAGGTTTTAGGGCTGACACAAAAGAAGACTCCTGAGAGCGCCCAAGCCCTGCTGTGGGTTCGAGCGAGCAGCCCGAGACAACAAAGGCCAAGTAAGTCAGCAGAGATGACACAGAAACAGAGTGGAAGGCACCAGACCGGCCCAACTCTGTGTGCTCTGTGAGTCACCCCCAGCGCAGTCCCACTTGCGGGGCGAAGCCCGACTGCTCCCCGCCCACCTGGCTCCCGCCTACCACACCAGGCCAGGCGCCCACAACAGAGCTGCCTCCATTTTATCGGGTGGGGACGGAGACGGCCGGCTTAGAGCAGGCGGGCCAGCCATCTCTGCTTGGCACGGCTCCTCACTGAGACATGCCATTTGCTTACCTCGACGCGGGGCACCCTGGGGCCTGTGGACCGGCCTACAATCCCACTCTCCCCGCAGATCTCTGACAGGGC
>NW_007732177.1:87091-102635 GCF_000696425.1 Galeopterus variegatus
CACACACATACATACACACACACACACACACACACACACTCTCTCTCACACACACACAAAACAAACAAACAACAACAACAACAACAAAAAACGGGGGGGGGGAGAGGAAGATATAACAACCACAATTTTTTTTGAAGTTCTTACAACAAGCAAATGGAGGGGACACACTTGGGTGGGAGGGGGGAGAGGGAGGAGGGAGGGAGGTTTTGGTGATGGGACATAATAATCAACTACATTGTATATTGACAAAATAAAAATAATTTTAAAAAAGATACATTAATAAGTATATTAAATGTAAGAGAATTAAGTGTTTTAGTTAAACATCAAATGGTAGTAACCCAGATTTTTTAAAAAATCCAACAATATGGGGGGCCAAGCCCGTGGCGCACTCGGGAGAGTGCGGCACTGGGAGCGCAGCAGCGTTCCCGCCATGGGTTCAGATCCTATATAGGAATGGCCGGTGTGCTCACTGGTTGAGCGTGGTGCAGCTGGTCTCACAAAAAAAAAAAAAAAAAAAAAAATCCAACAATATGTTACTTACAAAAGTCACATCCAGAACATAAAGATAAAAAAAGAGAGAAAAAGGAGTAAAAGAAATGTGGTATATATGAATGGAAAACAAAAAAGAATGAGCATAGTTATATTAGTATCAGACAAAATAGATTCTAAAGCAAAAAAAAGTACGATTAGAGATAAAGAGAATTATTACATGATGATAAAAGTTTCAACTTACAAAGAAGGCATAACAATTTTATATTTGTACACACTTAATAACATAGTCTCAAAATATAGAAAGCCAAAGTTATAGATCTATGAAAAGAAATAAATAAATCCAAAATCATAGTGGGAGAATTTAACACAAGTCTCTCAGTATAGATAGAAAAAGCAGTCAAAAGTAGTCACAATGCAGTGAAGAAACAATTTATACAATATTATTAACACATCTGATCTAATGGACACATAAAGAACTCTATTCTCAATGACAGCAGACTACACATTCTTTCCAAGAATACAGAAAACATTTACACAAAGACCATGCTTAATTGTAATAGTATTAAACATGATTTCTGACAACAATGTAATTAACTTGGTAATTGATAATAAAAAGGTAATTAGAAAATCCCTGTATATTTGAAAATTAAGAAATACATTTCCAAACTACCCAGTGGGCAAAAAGCAGATGACAAATGGAAATTAGAAAATATTTATAACAGGAGAATAACAAAATGTCACATAACAAAACTTGTGCTTTCTTCTAAGTAGTCCTTAGAGTACTTGGAAGATTTATAGCCTCAAAGGGAAAAAAGGAGAAAGTTAACAAGAAAATGTCCAGAAATAAAGTAGGATAAAAAAATAATAATAAGGGGCCGGCCCGGTGGCGCACTGGAGAGTGCGCCGCTTGGGAGTGCAGCGGCGCTCCCGCCGAGGGTTCGGATCCCATGTGGAGACCGGTTCCCGCTCACTGGCTGAGCACAGTGCGGGCGCAACACCGAGGGTTGCGATCCCGTTGCCGGTCCCCGGTACGGGCGTGACACCGAGGGTTGCGATCCCGTTACCGGTCAGTAAAAAAAGACAAAAAGGAAAAAATAATAATAATAATAAGGAGGTGCTGATAACACCAAGTCAAGGGTTCGGATCCCCATACTGGCCAGCCACCAAAAAAAAAGCCAGAGAGAGAAAATAATAAAGAGAATAATTTTTAAAAATATAAAACACACATACAATAGAGATATCAAAACATACCAAAAAGCCAAAAGTTGGTTATTTGAAATGACTAACAGAGTTGAAAACACCTGGTAAGACTGATCAAAATGGGAGAGAGAAAGAGAAAAATAACCAACCAAGAGTAACAAAGAGAGAAATTAACTAAGGATCATACAGACATTTGACTTGTTAGCTCAGTTCGTTAAGTGCAGAGTCATAACACAAAGGTCAAGAGCTCAGATCCCAGTTCCAGCCAGCTGCCAAAAAAGAGAGAGAGAAAATGTTATGAACATATATTTGAAAATCCAGATAAAATGCATAAGTTTCCTTTCAAAAATTTAATTCACTAAAACTTATACTAGAAGAAATGGAAACTCTGAATAGTTCTATAATTATTTTTAAAAATGTAAATCCTCCAGGCCCAGATGGCTTCATTGGTGAATTCTACCAAACATTTAAGAAAGAAATAAAGTCCATATTACACAAACTCTTGCAGAGAATAGAAAAAGATGAAACTCTTCACAACTTGTTTATGACTGCAACATAACCTCAATGCTAAAACTTGACAAAGCTATCAGAGACATGAAATTTACTTTCATGAAAGTAAACGCAAAAATTCTAACCAAACATTAACCAACCGAATTCAACAACATATAAACTATACGTGTGTGTGTGTGTGTGTACATATACATCCCTTACAACCAAATTTGTTTTAATCTAGGAATAAAAGTTGGGTTAGCATCAGAAAATTAATCAGTAATATTCACCATATCGTAACGGATTAAAAGAAAAGAGAACATTTACAGTAGCATAAAATGTATGGATTTTACAGAACAAAAAAACACGCAGGGGAAAAACCATAAAACTTTATTGAGAAGTATTAAAGAACACCTAAATTGATGGAGAGATATACTATGAATAAATATTGGGAGACTAAATATGGTACAGATGTCAATTTCAATCAAAATCCCATTAAATATTTTGGGGGAACTTGTCAAGTGACTCTAAAATTTGTAGGGAAGTATAAGGACCAAAATAGCCACGACACTTTTAAAGAAGAACAAGATGGAAAGACTCATTCTACAAGATATCAAAACCTATGATAATGCAATAGAAATTCAGGCCATGCGGTATTGATCCAAGAATAGAAAAATAGAATGGAACAGAATAAAGAGCCCAGAAAAGACACTTACATACACGAACATCTGCTATCGGGCAGAAGTGGCACTTCAGAAGAGGGGAAAGTACCTTCTTAATAAACAGCACTTAGATATCCACATGAGGAAAAGATTAAATTGGATCCCTACTTCACGCCACACACTAAAGGAAATTCCAGGTGGATTAAAGACCTAAATAGAAAAGACAAAGTTAGAAAGCATGAGAAGATTTTTAAGTTAGGAAGCTTTTAAGATAATATTTTTATGACCTTGAGGGAAGGAAAAACTTCTTAAACAAGATTCACAATGCATTAGCCACAGAGGGGAAAAGTCATAAACAGAGTGAAAACAAAGGCATGAGAAGATATTTCCAAAATATATAACTGACAATAGACTAATAAAGAACAGATGAAGAACTCTTACAAATCAATACAAAAAAGCTACACAACTATAGGAGACCAAAGATGACTACAAATTCTTTGCTATTGTTTTCATAGAAAGGTGGAATCTGATTCCCCCCTCCCTTGAATTTGGGCTGGCCTTAATGACTTGCTTAACCAAAAGAACACACATCTGGGACATTCAAGTTTGGATCAGAAGGCCTACGGCTTCCACCCAGATCTCTTGCAATGCTCGCCCTGGGGGAAACCAGCTGCCCTGAGATCGCCATGCTGTGAACCCACATTCTTCAGCTATTCCAGGACCTCCCCCAGCCCCCTCCCTGCCACTGAGTCATCCTAGCTGAGGACAAGCCCTGCTCAAGTTGAAGATCCGTAAGCACAAGAAATTAGTGCTGGCCGGCCCGGTGGCGCACTGCTACAGTGCGCGGCTTGTGAGCGTGGCGGCGCTCCCGCCGAGGGTTCGGATCCCACATACAGACCGGTTCCCGCTCACTGGCTGAGTGAGGTGCAGGCACAGCACCAAGGGTTGCGATCCCATTGCCGGTCCCAGTCCGGTACGGGCGCGACACTGAGGGTTGCGATCCGTTGACGGACACGGAAAAAAAAAAAAAAAGAAATTAGTGCTGCAGTTTCAGGTCAATAAATTTTGGTTGATTTGTTATGCAGCAATAAATAACTGGAATATCAATCCAATGGAACAATGGACAAAAGATTTAAACAGGCTCTTTTCAAAAACAAAAATGCATTAGTGATTGGAAAAATGCAAATTAAAACTAGAATGCGAAACCATTGTACACCCATCAAAATATACTAGTGTAAACTCATATATCCACTTTGGAAAAAGTTTGTCATCATCTATTCAAGTTGAAGATACACGTGCCCTCTGACCCAGCATTTCCACTACACGGAGAGAGACTCCCACACACAGGCCCACATGACAGAAGCACAGACGTTCACCGCAGCGCTGTGTGTCAGAGCCAAAACCTGCAAACAACCCAGATTCCCACCTCTGCTTCTACAGTGGGACACTCTGCGGTCATGAAGATGAACAAGCTAAACCACAGAAGATGTGGACGATGTTCACAAGCATAATGTTGAACAAAAGATGACAAAAACAAAACATAAAAGACTATATGTAGCAGGCTTCCACTCAAATAAAGTTGCATAACAGCCAAAACAGTTTAGAGATGCGTTTAGATGGTCAATCTACGTTTTAAAACGTGATCAGTGAAGTCAGAAGGCTGTTTACATGTAAGTCGAAAGGAAAGAATTATGAATAAAGAGGGGCACTGGGAAGAGTTTTGGGGTGTTAATAATGTCCTTTTTTACTTTTTTTTTTTTTTTTTGGACCTGGGTGACAGTAATATAGATACTTACTTTATTCATAAAATGATATATATGTATTTTATGCACATTACAGTAAATATGCTTAGTTCACGAGTAAGAAAGAGAACTTCCCAAGCGTCCACCCACCTGCATCTCCGCGCACGTAATCTGCTGTCTCCCCTGTTGCTTGGCTGAAGGGCACGAGCTCCTGGAAAGTCGCACTGTCCTCCGTAAGACCTTGCTCCAGCAGCTCTTGCCTCTCCTGCATCTCTTCTGGATCTGGGTCCCATCTCCCTCCAGATGCTCTCCATCTCCTTCCCAGGAAAGCAAAGGCTGTTAGAAGGCTTGTCTCGACCCAATGTCTTCAGCTGTTCTCCTCCCATTCTCTCCTGAGGCCCCTCCATGCAGGCTTCTCCCCACCATTCACCCAACTGCTCTGTCAAGGTCACCAACCACCTCCACGTGCCTAAACCCAGTGGTCTCCTCTGGATCCGCATCTTGCGCCGTCAGCGGCACTTCATGCAGCTGAGCATCTCCTCCTCTAGACGCACTCTCCTCACTGGGTTTTAGGAGCCCCACACACGCACACACGCACGCACACACATACACACACGCACGCACACACATACACGCACGCACACACACACACATACACACACGCACGCACACACGCACACACACATACACGCACGCACACACATACACGCACGCACGCACACACACACACACACGCACACACACATACACGCACGCACACACATACACGCACGCACGCACACACACATACACACACGCACGCACACACGCACACACACATGCACGCACGCACACATACACACGCACGCACACACATACACACACGCACGCACACACACATACACACGCACACACACATACACACGCACGCACACACATACACGCACGCACGCACACATACACGCGCACACACGCACCCACACACATACACACAGGCACACACACATGCACACACATACACAAATACACACGCACGCACACGCACACACATACACATCCACACATACACACGCACGCACACATACACACACACGCACGCACGCACAAACTCTCCCCTGGTTTTTCTCCTGCCTCCCTGGCTGCTCCTGCTCAGTCTCCCCGGTTCCCCCTCCCTTCAACACACACCTTTTCTCAGCCGCTCTCTGGACGACCTTCCAAGGTTTCAGACTCACTCTCTGCCTTCGTGCCTCCCACGCTTGATCTGCAGCCTGGCCCTCCCGTGAATTCCTGCTCGGTTATCCAGTCAGCCTCTAACCAGCATCACCTCTTAGAGGTCCAACATCCATGTCTGACGCGCCGTGTCCACCAGCGAGCCGCTCACCTCCCCACCCCTAGCCTGCTTCTCCTGCAGCCTTCCCCATCGCAGGCCACTCCGTCCCTTGTGCTGCTCAGGACCAACACCCGCGAGACATCTCGATCCTCCAAGCCCTCATCCAGTCCAGCAGCAAATCCCATTTGCTCTAGCTTCAGGAGAGAGCAGGAATCGGCGCCTTAACCGTCCTCCGCCCTGGTCTCCTGCCTCCTTGCCATAGCCCTGACCGGTCCCGGAATTCCACCCTCGTCCCCCTGCAACAACGGCAGCCGGAGAGACGCAGTTACACGGAGTGTCACGTCCTGTCACTCCTCTGCTCCCTCCTTGGGCCCCCTCTCTGGCCTCATCCCCGCCGCTCCCCCACCTCTGCCTCCAGCACACTAGCCGGCTGACTACCCTTGATCACACCTTTGCACCTGCCCTTTGCTCTACCCGGAAAGCTCCTCCTCCAGGTAAACATTCTGCACCTTCAAGTTCTTACTCGCACGCTTTTCTCGTTCAAGTCTTCCCAGACGACTCCACTTAAAGTTGCTACTCCTCTGTCCCACGGACCCGATGCCTCTCTCCTGCTTTGCTTTCCCCTAAGGACGTATCACTAACATTCTGTATGTTTTTTAACCTATTTATTTTGTTTGTTATCAGTCTCCCCAATCTAAACCGTAAGCTCCGGGAGGGCAGGCTTTTTGTGGGTTTTACTCACGCGGTACGCCCAGTGCCTAGAATTGAGAGGATCGGTCAACGTTGATTAAAGGAACACGGTGACTTGCACGAGCCGCACCGTTTGTACCCGGGTGTCTCCCACCACCCACCGTGCTAAGACCGACGTGGTTCCCTACAGCGAGGGAACTGCAAGGGGCGGGGCCTTCAGTGGGGTGGGGCCGGGGCCGAGAAGCCCCGCCCCCGTCCAGGCTCCGGTTCTCCCGCTCTGGGCGTTAGGAGTCACTTAATTCCCCGAGGAATGCCAGCCGGGTGGCGGGCCCGCAAGCGCAGCGAATGCTCTTCTGGGGTCGGGGCGGCGCCAGGCTTCCCCGGGTCCGCTGGAGGGACCAGAGTGCCCCTTCCGCCGCCGCCGCTAGGGGGCGACAGAGCCCGCTGGATGCACCTGCGAGCCGCGGGGAGGTGGATGCGCGGGGCTCGGCGCCTGAGGTCGCCTCCCGCCGCAGCCTCGCGACCCTTCCTGGTCGGACCGACGGGGCCCTGGATCCCGGGCCGGGGCGTCGCGAAGGAGCTGCAGGCCCAGGGCGGAGGCACCTCGGCATCTGAGCTAAAATTTGAAGGATGAGTTATTATCCAGGCCTGGGGCGTCTGACAGCCGGGGCGGGACCGTCCCTTGAAAGGCCGTTGTGGCTGGACTCCGGGCAGTGCCACAGGAGCGCTGCGGAGAGAAGGGCCTTGAGGCCCAGCTGAGGATTTGGGCCTTTCCCAGAAGTACCACTGATATTTTCAGTTGTTTGCCAGCAGAGTAACGGGATCAGCTATTTCTTTCAAATATCCCCCTCTTGGCTGAGAGGGGGTGAACGAAAGCAAAAAGCATGAATCGGGGACAGCGCCAGAGGTGGCCTGCACTAGGGGCGCAGAGGAAAGGTGTAGAGAGGGATCAATACATTCTGGAGTTAGAATCAATGGGACGTGGGGATGGGTTCATTTCACATGGGGGTGAAGAGGAAAGAGGGACCAAGGTAGGTCCCCAGGGTTCTGGCTTGAGCAGCTGGTGAGAGAAGCTGTTACTGCAGGAAGGGAGCGAGGGTAGTTCCAGAAGGCAGTTTGGGGCCATCCGGTGCTTGTGAGATTAGATCAAACCTGATCCAGTGTTACAAAATAAATAAATAACATTGTAACGTTAATAAACGTAAATAACAAGACATAGCATTTTAGATTATTTGAAATGTTGTACTGAATAACTTAATGTTAATAAATATCCTTGCATTTGGGGGGAATCTGATACAGTTTCATACTTAAGTCACTGAAAGAAACTGCTTCCCAGGGAATATCCAGTGAAGTAGCCAGTAGAGGACCTTAATCCAGATGACAAAAAACGCTGTCGTGCCTGATGAAGTTAGACTCATATATGCTGGGCATGGGACTGGATGTTAACAGCCAGCCTCATTCCTAGGGAGAAGTATTTACGGGCAGGAATGTAAAGGCAGCAGTAAATGAGATTGTCAAGTGTATCTCACAGTAGCAGCCCGTGGTCTGCCTGCTTCTCCCTGTGCCACTGTGTGCCCAGCCAAAGAAGCCCACCCTGCCACCTGCTGTCCCCTGTGAAGGCAGCAGGCCTTGCACAGCCACTGCTGTGGTTATAAGTCTCGACTTTTGAGCCAGAACTGTCCGGGTTTGTAATTCCAGCTCCACCTTCGGCTATCTGCATGGCCTTAGATGAGTTTCTGTGCCTCAGTTTCCTCATCTGTAAAAAAGGAATAATAGTATCTATGTCACATGATTGTGGTGGGGCACTTACGGAATTATAGAGGACTTACTAATTGATTAGGAAGAATCACAAACCTGTGGGGACAGTGGGTCCCTTGGACCAGCTCAAACTTCAGCCACAGATTCTTTAATAAGTTCATCAGATTTTTAGTAACATTTTCTTCTCTTTCCATGCCAGGTGGAGCTGTCACACTGGCAGCAGTTGCTCAGCAGAAGGGTCAGGCTGGGAGGCAAACCGGGCATCCTCATGGGACGTGGCCTTGGTGCCTTGGGGGTGGTTGTTGCAGCCCCCTGGGGGTTTCGGTGCTAAGCTCGGACTGAGAACCTGTGGTCTAGGGAGGTCAGGGGAGAGAGAAGAGGGTAAGAGAGGAGGCAGGGGTGGGGACTGCCCAAGTCCAGGGCTGGGATGGGGATTACCTGCGGCCTCGGGTGGCCTCGGCAGACGCGACGCTGGGTGGAGCTAGAAGCCCAAACCCCGAAGGAGAGGCCGCAGACGAGACTGGGAGGCAGAGTGCGCAGAAGGCCGTGCAGACAACTGCCCTCAGACGCTCGCAGTGTAGACGGGGAAGCGAGGGGCCGTGGGGGCGGGGCTGCGGGGCAAGGGAAGCGTGATTTGCTTTCCTTTTAGGGTGGGGCCTCCCGGCACGCTGGGACACCAGGGGAGGCTCCAGGAGAGGGGAGGACAGGAGGAGGCCGTGGGAGCAGGTCCCGAGCCCTGTGGGGCCGCATCGGCGCGCAGGGACATGAGGGGACTCCCCAAGACAAAGCGGGGAGCGCAGGGGTCAAAGGGAAAGGGGAAGGCTCTGCCGGCGGCGGGCAGGACACAGGCTCCGCCGCCTCCCCGGCCCGGGTCCCGGTGGAGGGACAGGAAGCCCTGCAGAGGGTGGGCCCAGGCCAGCCGGGTCTGTCCGGGTGGGGCGCTCGGAGAGGCGCGTCTGGGGACAGAGCCCCGGAGGGCGCTGGAAGCGACAGGACGCGGGCGAGAGCGAGGCGGCGCCGGGGAGGGGCCGCGCCGTCGCCGAGGCTGGGACGCGCTGGAGCCGCTTCCGCTGTCGCCGCCTCCGCTGTCACCGCCTCCGCTGTCACCGCTCGCTCCAGCCCGCGTCCCGCCTGCCGGCTCCTGGAGGTCTTCGCGCGCGCCCCCCAAGAGCTGAGGCTGTCGTCCCCGACGTCCCCGCAACCTGAGCACGCCTCCCCGGTCACACCCGGCACCGGCGGGCTGGGGTGGACGGACCAACAGAACGAGCGAGTGAATGATGCTTTCAAAGTGAGGTCCGGCTGGCCCGGCGAGTCCTCTGGGCAGAGGTGGGGACGCGGCAAGAACTTTAGAGTCCATGAAACGGGAGGACCCAGGCCTGCCCCGCCCGCCTCCGCTCGCCTCCCGCCTGCGGGTCGGGACCGCACTGTCACCCGGCCCAGGCGGACTGAAAATGCAGGAGACGGTGCACGTGGTACCAGTGAGCGCCGAGATGCGGGCCCGGGGATGCGGACACGGCCGCTAGGGTGGGAGCGGGAGGTGGCGCCAATGTCTCTTTTTAAAGCACCTTTCGTTACTGTGTTCTGACAGTGAGATGCACGACGACATCACGCGTGTACCTGCAGCGCTGCTCGGGATATGAAGCAAGGATGTGCAGGGGACAGGCGGAGAGGGTGACGCCAGGGGTGAGGCTGCGGTAGACAGACTGGGGAGGGCACTGCCTCCGAGAGGGACATCGAGGCGTGGTGTCCCGGGGACCAGAAGCAGGAGGAGAACCGGGGAAAACACCTGCTGGGCACGCCGGGCCTCCCACCCCGCCTCAGGTTGTCCCCAACGCTGGTGATTTTCAGATAGTCAGGGATAAAACTGAGTAACACTGGACCGCAGAGTGACAAAGTTATTTCCTTCTTATTTCTGTCCCAACTCTTCTGATTACTTCATGGGGGAAAAAGTATCCACGCAGAGCTATATTTTAGTTATAAAATGTTTAACATGCAGAGAAGTAAAGATGTAATAGACGCTCTTTACCTGCCATGTACAAATAATCCATGACAGCGGACATAAGTCACTGTAGGTACAGCTGAGGCCCGCAGCCTTCCTCTCCCCTCCCTCCGGCGACACTGCTGTTGTAGTATCGCTTATCGTGTTGAGTAGTCTCCAGTCAGGTGGAATTGACTTTTCCACACTTTAATACATGTGTATGTTTCCATTAATGATGTATATTACACTCTGTGTGTTTTTCACTTTATATAAATTATTATAATTCTGTGCATATCATGTTGCAACTTGCTTTTTTCTTGCATCATGTTTTTGATATTTAGACTTGTTGGTGCCTTAAGTAATGGATAATGAAGTGATTCCACAGTTCACTCGCCCATTCCCCCACCTAGTAGAGCTGGGTTCTTTCCACCTTTCTAGAATGATTGACAGCCACTGTGAACATCTTGGTACATGAATATGTGAAAAGTCTTCCGTAGACCAGATACTTACAGATGTCCCTATGGCAGGGCATGCAAAGACCTAAGGAGGATTACCAGATTGCTCTTCATGTGGTCATCTGATTCATATTCCAATGAGCAGAATATACAATTTCCTGTTTCCCTTGCAGTCTCACCAGTTCAGTGCCTTACCAGACTTTTTAATTTTTGCAAATCTTATGGGTGTGTACAGTATATACCTCATTTTTTTTAAATGAGCATTTCCCTATTATTAGTGAGGTTGAACTTCATGCCCAGGCATGTTTTCTCTTTTGCAAATTGCCTATTTTTACCCTTTACACATTTTTAATGGGGTTGCTGATTGTTTCTTATCATTTTGTAGGAGTCTGTTATAAATGTATATACTAACTGTCAATTATGCATTGGAAATATCTTCTCCTTCCCTGTGTCTAACCATTTCCTTTTGTTTATTTTTAGATTTTAAATTTAATATAGTCGAATTTATCCTTCTTTTAATTTACCTGTTTTGCTGTTTGTGTCTTGTTCTTCCCTACCTCTGATATTATAGTTTCCTGTGTTTTTTTATAAGATGTTTTACAATTTTGCTTTCCATAGTTAGATCTTTAATCCATCTGGAAATATCCTTGAAACCAGTGCTTTAGCTGCATGCCACAAGTTTTGATATGCAGTGCATTATTAATCAGGGGTCTCCAGAGAGACAGAATCAATAGGATATGTTATAAATATATAAGAGGATTTATTAGAGGAATTAGCTCACGCAATTGTGAAGAGAAGTCCCATGATGGGCTGTCTGCAAACTGGATGCCAGTAGCATGGCTCAGTCCGAGTCCGAAGGCCTCAGAGCCAGGGAAGCTGTTAGTCCTGGAGCCCAAAAGTTGAAGAGTCTCAAGCTCTGATGTCCACGGACAGCAGACAAGAGTACATCCCAGCTCCAGTGGATACAGAAAGATTCACCTTTTTTCTCTGTTCTTTCTTCTCTCTGGGCCTCCAGTGGATTGGATGGTCCCCACACGTACTGAGGGCAGATCTTTCCCATCCAGTACACTCAGGCTAATCTCTTCTGGAAACACCCTCATGGTCTTACCTAACAAGATGGCTTTACCAGGTTTCTCAGCATTCCCAAATCTAATCAAGCTGACATCTAGAATTAACCTTCACATAGCATTTTCACTGTAGTTTAGTTTTAAATGCTTTTTAATATGTATTATGGTTTCTTTTTTGACCCCAAGGTTATTTAGAAGTACAGATGCTCCTTGACTTATGATAGGATAATGTCCTAATAAACCCATCATTAAGTTGAAAATATCATAAGTCAAAAATGCATTTAATACAACTGACCTACCAAATATCATAGCTCAGCCTAGCCTACTTTAAACATGTTCAGAACACTTACGTTAGCCTACGGTTGGGCAAAATCATCTAATACCAAGCCTATTTTACAATAAAGTGTTGACTATCTCATGTACTTTATCAAATACTATACAGAAAGTGAAAAAAGAGAATCACTGTAGGGTATTCACCATTAACATGCACAGCTTAAAGCACCCAGGCCTGAAGAATGTATAAAGCATTGAACTAAGGGCCGGCCCGGTGGCGCACTGCTACAGTGCGCCGCTTGGGAGCGTGGCGGCGCTCCCGCCGAGGGTTCAGATCCCACATACAGACCGGTTCCCGCTCACTGGCTGAGCGAGGTGCGGGCGCAGCACCGAGGGTTGCGATCCCGTTGCCGGTCCTGTCCGGTACGGGCACGACACTGAGGGTTGCGATCCGTTGCCGGACATGTAAAAAAAGACAAAAAAAAGGAAAAAAAAAAGCATTGAACTAAAATTAATTGTTGGATGATGGGGGCACTGTGGTGACAGGGTCATCAGTTTCTCTCTCTTCTGAGGAGACTGGAAAATAACTGGCAGAAGGCACTGGGACATCAACACTTGGTGATGGGTTAGCAGGCATAGTGTTCTTCAGGAAGACATCAGGTATTATTTACCCTGGTGACTGTAGGGCTCGCTGCAGCTGCCCAGTACGGTGAGGGAGTATCCGACTGCTTATCACTAGCCCAGGAAAAGATCAGAATTCAAAATTCTGAGTATGATTTCTAGTGAATGTGTATCATTTTCACACCATCGTAAAGTCAAAACATCATAAGTCAAATCCTCATAAGTCAAAGACCGTCTGTATATTTTCAACTTCCAAATGGGTAAGAATGATCGCTGCTTTTTGTTTTTAATTTTCATTAGAAATTACATAATCTTTATGATATCAGTTCTTTGGGATTTATTGAGACTTGCTTGGTTGCTCGCTTGCCTAGTACATAATGAATTTTTGTAAGTGTATTATATGGATCATATATTATATTTTGATTTTGTAGTGATTATCCTTAAATTTTTAATATATTCTCATAACAAAGTCAGGAGTAATCAGTCCTTTTTCCTCCCACACCACAGAAACACTTGAGAAAGCCTCGCTATTATTCACCCCTTTCTCATCTTATACGTGATCTTTGTCTAGCATTTTTAGTTCCACTTAATTTTTATGCCTTCTAAATTAGTCATTATTATTTTTATTACTCCTCTTATTGTTGTTTTTGCACAGTGATTGTTTGGACTTAGCCCTGCATATACCCATTTCTTGCCTTCTGTGTCTCTACACACAACTCTCGGGGACAACCTGAGAGTGGCAAACTCCCTTCATCTTTCCCTATCTGAAAATCTTCTTGTCGTGCCCTTACCTTTGCTCCTGAATGATATTTTGGAATGGAAGAAATCGGAACTGTCTCCACAGTTATCCCTTGGCACACTGAGGACATTATTCCATTGTGTTCTTCCCTTGATTGCTGCTACAGAACAGTCTGCTGTTTGGTCTCGTTGCCTTTCATCCCTTGTTGCAATTCAGTTTTCATTTGTCTTTAATATTCTCCAAGTTTGTTACCATATGTCAAGGTTTGAGTTTTGTTTTTTGTTTTGTTTTGATTTTTTTCCTGCTCAGGACCTGAATCTGTAGATCTGTGTCTTTCAATAATTCTAAAACTCTTCTTCAAATATTGCCTCTTCACCATTTCTTTTGTTTTTTTACTCTAAAAATCCAAAGTATACTAGACTCTCTTTGTCTACCCTTCATGTTCTGTATTGTACTTACCCTCTATCTTATTTTCCACCACTTTATCTCCTGGTTCACAAATTCTCTCTTCAACTATGGCTAATCTGCTATTTAACCCAGTGGAGTTCTAATTTCCATGGCACTGTTTTTTTTAGTTCCAGAAGTTCTTTTTGCCTTATTTTGTTTTGTTTTTCTAATTTTCCTGTTCCTTTTTCATCATATCTTGTTCTCTTATGGTTTCAATTCAGTCCTTTTGATCTTTAACCATATACAAAGGAATTTAAATTTATAAAATTTTATTTTATAGTTTTATCATATTATTCTATTTTCTAAAGTTATTGGGGTTCTAATCATGGGGTTTGTGTTTTCTTCTGACTCTGGTTCATGGAGGATTATTTCATGGTATGTTTTGGTGAGAGTGGATCGTTGCTGGCTTTAGGGTTCAGATGTGTGTATTTCTTTAAACTTTGCTAAGGAAATTTCTACCTATTCCCATTTTGTAAGTGTTATTTTGTTTTTTAATGAGAAAAGGATGTTGAATTTTCTCAAATGAATTTTTAGGCCCTATGGAGATGATCATACAGAATTATTTTTAAATATTATTTCCTTCATTTTCCTCTTGATACAAGGACTTCACTTATCACCCTCATTAAAATAAAATGGCCTCACTCCCTACCCCCACCCCCTTCCTCTGTTTTTTTATCTTCATAAGTTATCACCTCTGACACTAATAAGAACTAATAAGGTTTTTTTTCACTGTTGTATTCTTTGTGTCTAAAACATTCCCTGACATTTTAGTTCAAATTTTTGTATCATTTTTATAGGGAAATGGACCTGTGGTTTTCTTTTGGGGGGCTATCTTTGTCGAACCAGCTTTTTGCAGGAGCCCTGTGTTGGGGAGAGGTTAGTGCCATGCTCCAGGCTGGCAAAAAATATCTTTAAGACCCAGAGTTTAGTCTGTGAGTTATTTTGGCCTTTACTTCCCCCCAGCCAGTGGAGAGGAAATGGGAGATGCTATAGAGTTCTTCACAGTACAGAAGTCTTTCTTCTCTCTCCTCCACACAAAGGGACTGGTCCCTGCAAATATGGTGTCTCTGTGAGGTTCTTCACTTGACTTCACCTCCTCTGCTTTCTGGAACCACACCAGATCCAGGGAAGCTCCTGCCCACAGTCTGGGTTCTTTTTGTTTGTTTGTTTGTTTGTTTGTTTGTTTGTTTTTGGATTTGCAGTCATTTTTATTTTTTTATTTTGTCAATATACAATGTGGTTGATTATTATGGCCCATCACCGAAACCTCCCTCCCTCCTCCCTCTCCCCCCTCCCACCCCAGAATGTCCTTTCCGTTTGCTTGTTGTAACACCTTCAAAAAAATTGTAGTTGTTATATCTTCTTCCCCCACCCCGGTTTGTGTGTGTGTGTGTGTGTGTGTGTGTGTGTGTGAATTTATTTATTTTTAGCTCCCACCAATAAGTGAGAACATGTGGTATTTCTTTTTCTCTGCCTGACTCATTTCACTTAATATTATTCTCTCAAGGTCCATCCATGTTGTTGCAAATGGCAGTATTTCATTCGTTTTTATAGCTGAGTAGTATTCCATTGTGTAGATAAACCACATTTTCCTTATCCACTCATCTGATGATGGACATTTG
>NW_007732177.1:102825-110155 GCF_000696425.1 Galeopterus variegatus
AGTGCTGCAATGAACATTGGGGAATAGGTATACCTTCGACTTGATGATTTCCATTCCTTTGGATATATTCCCAGCATTGGGATAGCTGGGTCATATGGTAGATCTATCTGCAATTGTTTGAGGAACGTCCATACCAATTTCCACAGAGGCTGCACCATTTCACAATCCCACCAACAATGTATGAGAGGTCTTTTTCTCCGCAACCTCGCCAGCATTTATCGTTCGAAGTCTTTTGGATTTTAGCCATCCTCACTGGGGTGAGATGGTATCTCAGTGTAGTTTTGATTTGCATTTCCTGGATGCTGAGTGATGTTGAGCATTTTTTCATATGACTGTTGGCCATTTGTATATCTTCCTTCGAGAAATGCCTGCTTAGCTCTTTTGCCCATTTTTTAATTGGGTTACTTTTTTTTAGTTGTAAAGTTGTTTGAGTTCCTTGTATATTCTGGATATTAATCCTTTGTCGGATGTATATTTTGCAAATATTTTCTCCCACTCTGTTGGTTGTCTTTTAGCTCTGTTAATTGTTTCTTTTGCTGTGCAGAAGCTTTTTAGTTTGATATAATCCCATTTGTTTATTTTTCCTTTGGTTGCCCATGCTTTTGGGGTTGTATTCATGAAGTCTGTGTCCAGTCCTATTTGCTGAAGTGTTTCTCCTATGTTTTCTTTAATAAGTTTTATTGTTTCGGGGTGTATATTTAAATCCTTGATCCATTTTGAGTTGATTTTGGTATATGGTGAGAGGTATGGGTCTAGTTTCATTCTCCTGCATATGGATATCCAGGCATCCCAGCACCATTTGCTGAAGAGGCAGTCCCTACCCAGTCTGGGTTCTTTACTCCTGCTTTTGCAAGAGATTTTGATTCTACACCGCGGCGTACGCCCTTTGCATTGAAGCTGTTTGTTTTGCCAACTCTACCTTCCCTGCAAGTGTGTCTCCACTCCCACCTTCTGACAGTATCCCCGCTTCCTGGGCAGTCTCCTCGCCTAATTTTGCTGTTCATAGTTTCAGCTGCTTCCGATTCTAATCAAAGATGGAGTCTGCATTTCTGTTTCTTGTTCGCCTTGTTGCTCTTAGGAGATCTCCAGGAGAAGAGGAGGGAAGGTGTGATCTTGATTCTCCGTCTTAAGCCTGGAAGACCTCATGCACCCTCCGTGAGTCTGCCAGCTTCTCTTCCATGGGGCATTCTCTGTGGGACTCATCCAGGAGATGGAGTGGCTCCCTACAGTGGTTTTATGTTTGCTTCTTTGAGATGCCGCAGAAACAATGCCATACCAGCCAAAACCTATGGTCATTTCTTGGGTAACCACCAAGAAACAAAATTCTGATCCCAAACCTTCTGAATCACAGGTCTAGGAATTTTTCCCCCCTCAGATGAGTCTTTTTCTTCCTCACCCAGACCCAAACAATAAAGCTTTCTTGGAACATAAGAATGTTATCTAGTCCACTTTCTATTAGGGATCCGGCTTTATGCGTGTGTGTCTCCATCCCTAATCCTGTCACAAGAAGGCAGTGAAACTCAGTCAGCCATGAGACTTGCAAGTATCTGCAAGAGTGTAGGGAAAGCCCAGAGAACCGACAGGTCACCTGCACACCTGAGGGCCCCGCTCGTGTGCAGTGCAGGGGCCCAGTGAGGACCAGCAGGAGAGCCTGGGAGGGGCTCAGTTCACCCCTGGAGCCAGCGAGGCCCAGGTCTGCGGGAAGGTCTGAAGGGCGGTGAATTCTCACACTGACCCCCACAAGGGACAGGAACTACTGGGAGTGGAATCAAAATTGACCGGATAAGAACAACAAAGGCGAAGGAAAGAGAAGCTCCAACTCAGGGCAGGGACCAGCTTGAGGCCTGGACGTGAGAAAGACAGTGACCTGAGGCACAGAATTTCACAGAGCGCCGAACAACTCAGTGATCGAGATCAATGAGATTGTAACGCAATGATTTTTAAAGCAAATTTAATGCTAAAAGTTCCATGATGGGCTGGCCGGTTAGCTCAGTTCCTTAAAGCGCTGTGTTATAACACCAAAGTCAAGGGTTTGGTGGGGAGGGGTCTATGATTTGCAAAATATCAAACTTTTAAATAAAGATAGGATCATTAAAAATCCTGTACTGAGTCATACTGGAGCCTGAGGCAAAAGTAAAAGTCAGTAATACTGACCCTGTCTTTATTAAGGTGTTAACTAGAGTGTTCCATGAGCCCCTTGGGGATCTCCTAAAGAACCAACTTCAGTAACCAAAGTAACTAGAGAGACATCGCAATAAGGATTGGTGATGATTAATAAATGTATAGTTACTAGTAAAATTAATACTAAATGAGGGCTAAAAAGGAGACACTATAGTATCTAATGGCTCTACTATACATTCTGAGAATGTAGATATGGTACAGACAAAAAATGGGGCGTAGCTCACTTGGTTAGAGCATGGTGCTGGTAACACCAAGGTCAAGGATTCAGATCCCCTCGTCCACCAGCTGCCGAAACCAAAAGAAAAAGAGAAAAGAATAAGAAAAAATGGGGGTAGAAATAACACATGCAAAAATTTTTTAAGTGTTTTTAAAAGTCCTACCTAGTTACAGTAGTATTGATATTGTTATTCTGAGCCTATGTATATAAATTGAGATAAAACAAATGACTAATTAGACATTCTAATTCAGTTATTCCCTGTGTCCTTAAGAACCAGGATTTTCAGTGTGGAAGAAAAGAGATACAGAGGTAATAGAGAAGAAGTTAAAAATCTTACAATACAATCCTCTATTTCAATTGGATATATCAGTATAAACTCCCAGGGTGTTTTATCAAATATATGATGTCTAACTCTTCCCACTGAAAAGACCTAGAAACAATGACCAACCAAGAAACGAAGGGGATCCCAGCATCCTATCTGTTGTCTTCAAATATTATTGTCCACTAAAAGAAAAAGAAACTAAGCTTTCTTGGGGAAATGGCTGATTCCAGTCTGGGGCAGAAAATACACAAGATGAACTTGAAACACCTTGTCATACCAGATAGCAAGGAAGCATTCAAAGATACTAGGGTCACATCAAAAGGACACAAGAGTTAACCTGAAGAGGCCCCAAGTGGCCAAAGATGGGACAATTTGAACGTACCCTAATTGAAAGTGGACTAGAAAACATTTCATGTTCCAAGGAAGTTTTCTTGTCCATGATGATAGTAACTGCAATGTGTTGAAATCCATCAAATACATTTAAACCTTGAGTTTGTGATGGTATTTTTTTTTAACTCATTCATTATCTTTGGAGGATGACAGGATAGCAATTCATTCTCTTAAAAACGGATAAATAAATTGCAAAGAAACAAGCATTTATCCTGTCTTCCCTCTATGAACTGTTAATGGGTAACCAAATAGAAGATGAGGTGTCTCTTTGTAAAATTAATCCCGTTGATAAATTTAAAATAAACCACCCCCCTCCCAATTAATTACTGAATGTAAGCACTGAACATCATTTCTGCTCACATTTCAAAAAAGAGAGGCAACCAGACATGATGTGCCTCCTCATAAAACAGCACCCCACCACCTAGAGTCTCACCAAAAATCTTGAACCTGAGTCTGACCAACCCTCTGGATCCAGCTGTCAATTTGCAGGAAATGCAAGAGAACAGAGGGATGTGTTTAACTGCACCGTGAGAATGCAATCAGTGAAATCCAGACTGAAATCTCTGCAGGGGAACATCTCACGTTCTTCCATGGATACATTGTAAGGAAAAGAAAGAGATGGGGCCGGCCCGTGGCTCACTCCGGAGAGCGTGGTGCTGACAACACCAAGCCAAGGGTTGAGATCCCCTTACCGGTCATCTTTAGAAATAAATAAATACCTAAATAAAATGAAACCACAAGGAAGTAATTACTATAAAAGGCAGGACAGTGGGTACTTTAGGACACAGGGAAGCTTCAGGGATGGGGTACAGGGTATTCTGGAGTTCTGGAAAAGTAGTATGTCTTGGCTTGGGGCGTGGTTACAAAGGTGGTCATTTCATAATAAGTCACTAAGCTTCACATGTGTGTGACTTTCTGTATGTTGGAGATTTGATTCAAACTAAGAACTTGTGGCGCCAACGTCCACGGCAGCCCGAAGAGGCAGGGTGGGCCGGCTGGGAGAAAGAAAAGCACTGGGGCCTCTAATCACAGCTGGTTTGGAGATGAGCCCAGTGCGACTGAGCAGGGGACCCAGTGCAGGGGGCGCTGCAGGCACGCTGGGACCAGGGACAGGACGGCAGTTTCGGTCTCTGGCCCCACTCAGAAGGCGAGAGCGAGGGAGCCCGAGGGCGCATCCCCCAGGGAAGGGACGGGGCAGGTCCCCACGACGAGCGGCCGGGCGGTGCGCAGCGGGCGCAGAGCTGGCGGGCAGCGCGCTCTCCGGAAGCGGAGCCGGGGGTCCAGGCCCCGGGTGGGGCGTAATAACTCCGTATAGCATACATTATACGAAGTTATCGACCTTCCAGGCTGGGATGGAGAGCTGCGGCCTCACGGCTGCCCCAACACCCGCCGGCCCCGGGAGGAGCGAGGCCGGGCGCTCGGCCGCCCCCGGACATCACGGTCCCTGAGGCCAGTCAGGGTCGGTGGCGCGGGGACAGAAGACGTCGGGATTGGGGCTGGCGGGCTCCCCTCGGGGACTGCGGAAGTGGGAGAGGCGGCTTAGTCCGGCTTCCCTGCCCTGCCCGCCCATTTCCCGGATTGGGAGACTGAGGCCAAGGGCACGACTGGGGAGCGGCGGTGCCGGAGACTCTGGAGGCAGCGAGGGCGCCTGGAAGGTGGCGCCAGCGCCGAGAAGCGTCACTCGCCCACCTACTTACCCAAGCAGGTGACACCCGCGAACCCTGGCCCCGCGCCGCCAGCCCCAGCCTGGTGTCCTGGTCGCCGGTGGGGGTGCGCGGCAGGGCCAGGCGCTGGCCTCGGAGTCCACCAAGGGCCGTCTCCCGCCCGCTCCGTGCCAGGTTCGAGCTGCTCGCCGGGCAGAGGGCGACTCGGCTCGGCTCTGCCGGCCTCGGAAGAGGTGACAGCATCGGGGCGACCCGACGCGAGCGGAGGACGCGCCAGCGGGTCTGAACAGAGAAGTGCCCTGGAAAACCCGCAAGGCCGACCTGCGCCCAACCCTCCCCGGACGGCCTCCCGACGCCGGGTGTCGTCTCTCCTTCTTCCCTTGGGACCTCTGTCCTCAACTCTCTTCTATCCCCTTCCACAACGGACACGTCGCCGCTCCCAGGACAGCCGCCGCCGGCCCCCTCTGGCCGCCAGTCCCGAGCGCGTCCACCGCCGTCCACCGCCGTCCGCCGCAGACCCGCCCCGACCCGGCGTCGGCGCTGCAGGGGCCGGGGAGCGGCACGGACGCGACGGACAGGGAGACCGCAGAAAGTGGCCCGTCCACTTCCAGTACGTCAGCGGGCGACAAGTGCCGTGAGGACAAGTGAAGGGATGGGGAGGGTGTCGCGTATTTGAAGACCCCCATCAGATGGCAGAAGTGAAGGAGCCTTCGTTGTTCATCCATGTCCACCTTTTGAGTGTCGTACCATGTCATCGTCACAGCTTTCTATTGCAAATAATATTTTGAAGAGAAAATATTCCAAAATAAACAATAAGTCAGATGGCGGGGCTCATCAATCATAAAACATGATGCGATTTATGGTAAAAGTAGCAAAAAATTCTTTCTGCGATCCGAAGCCAAAAGACACCCCAAACGGTTATGAGGTTACCCGGGAAGGGGGGCCAGATTTGGGGGGCTGGGGGGCGGGGATCGGCGGGATTCCAGCTTTATCGCCGTGCTTTTTGCTTTTATTATTCCCTTTTAAAAGGAATGCATTTTATGCGTCGTTGGTGAAACTGGGTAGATATAGTTTTATCCAACAGGGAAGCCTGAAGAAAAAACGCAAAGGCACTTACCCTGGAGAGGTGGTCCCTGAGCACCGTGCACGGCCGCGCCCGCGGGCCCTGTCAGGGAAGGGGCGGAGCAGAAGCTCCCTGGTGAGCGGCGGATTCGCTGCCGGGCTGAGGCAGGAATCAGCAGAGAACCCGGGGCTCGCGGGCCCCCCGGAGCTAAGGACAGAGCGGGCCATCGGAGGGGCATGGCGCTGCAGATGTCATGAAGAGCAGAGCGAAGGCTTGTGCAGAGGACTGTGAGCACGCCGAGGCCAAAGCACCACAGCTGTGTGACAGTTTGGGTCACCTGTAGCCAAAACGAAAGAAGTCTGAGAGGCAGTGGGAAGAAATTATGTGGGTCCCTGAATGCCAGGGTGGGATGTTCTGACTTCCGGAGGGGGCTGGCCGCGGCGGCAGGTTGTCCCGTGGGGCAGGGGCAATTTTAGAGCTTGGCTGCAGAAGGACGAGTCTGGTGGCCAAGGAAAATGACATACCTAAGGGAAATCCTAGAGGCTGGTTTGGCACCAGCACAAGAGCCCTAGTGTGACATGAGAGAAACCTGAATGAGGTGGTGGAGATGGAAAAGCAGAGGTGGATGTGACAGGTGCTATGCAGGCCAGCATCTGGGACATAGGTCAGGCCCGTTTAATTATGCGGGACGCCTATGGAGGCTACTTCCAGGGAAAAGGTGCACTGTAAGAGCAGAAACGAAGCAGAGCCAGCCCTGATGGGAACAAGGCTGAGATCAGAGAACCATCAAGATCAGAAGCTCCTCTCCATGTGTGTGAGTCTCTCCTTTCTGTGACTCTACCATGTGTTCTGTGGTCCCATGTTTCTGCTCCCTGTGACTTCATCTTGCAGTGATCTTTGGTTACCATGCAGCCAATTCTGACATCCTATCTCTGTGACCTGGAAGTTCCCAAGCCCCACACTGCTGGTCACAATTTGGAGTCTTGACATTGAAATAATTGGTCAGTATTGGGCCGTCTGTGCATTGAGTGATGTGTCCACTCTTGGGTGAGGTCACTCAGGAATGCTCCTTCCTGAGCGAGGACAAAGCAGATTAGGTCAGAAGTTGACTGACAAGTCTGGTAGAAATGCCAAAGAGAAGCATTCAAAGACAACATCAGAGAGGATCCGTTCCTAAGGAAAACAGTGGTGCATCCACTGAAAGGGAAACATGAGGGGGAGCATTTGATAAAGGCCAGAACTGGTCATAATATTTTAAAAATCTACATCAGACATTATTCTCAATGGGGAAATGTTAAAATTCCTTTTAAACCAGAACTATGTATAGGGTGGCCACTATCACCACCTTCTCTTCAATGTTATACTGGCAATCCTAGCCTATACCATAAAAGAAGAAGAGGAGTGTTTTTAAAAAAAGTGAAGGGCCGGCCCGGTGGCGCACTGCTACAGTGCGCCGCTTGGGAGCGCGGCGGCACTCCCGCCGAGGGTTCGGA
>NW_007732177.1:110459-112093 GCF_000696425.1 Galeopterus variegatus
TCGGATCCCACATACAGACTGGTTCCCGCTCACTGGCTGAGCAAGGTGCGGGCGCAGCACTGAGGGTTGCGATCCCGTTGCCGGTCCCGGTCCGGTGCGGGCGCGACACTGAGGGTTGCAATCCGTTGCCGGACACGAAAAAAGACCAAAAAAAGGAAAAAGAATAAAAAATAAAAAAATTTTAAAAAGTGAAAAGGCAGAAATAAAACTTGTCATTATGCAGGTGACGTAAATGTCTACTAGAAAACCAAATAAATCTGTAGACAAATTACTGTATTATGAGATCATATAAAAATCAATTACATTTTATACTCAATGGCAGTTAGAAAACATGTTTTAAATGTTATGTATAATTTAAAACAATACCATTTCTATTAAGAACAAAAAAATATAAAGGATCTGTGAAAAATCTTACACAAGATGGGCAAAAATCTTACAAAAGATGTGTAAGGAAAAAAAATTTAGAGTCTATTACAATACATAAAAGATCTAAATAAATACAGAAGTATAACATGTTCTTAGGAAAACAATATTGAAAGGGTCAATTTTTCCCAAAATGATTTCAGTCAATGTAATGCTGAACAAAAACCCCAACGGGGTCTTTCTGAGGAACTTAACAAGCAGATGCTGAAATTTATCTGGAAAAGCAAAGGCCTAAGAAGAGTCATACAGCCAAGACATGGGGGAAGTGTGGGAGGATAAAGGACCTGCTTCACCAGGTGTCAATATTTATTATAAAACTACTGTAATTAGAACAGTGTGTGGGGGCAGAAGGACACATAATAGACTAATGGAACAGACTAGAGAGGCCAGAAAAAGCCTCAGAATAGGAAACCTTGATATCTGACACAGGTGTCGTTAGAGACTGTATTAGTTTCCTATTGCTGCTGCAACAAATTACCACCAATTTAGTGACTTAAAGCAATGCACATTTATTATCAGGCAGTTCTGGGGACCAGAATTCTAAAATGTGTCCACAGGGCTATGTTCCTTTTGGAGGCGCTAGGGAAGAATCCGTTTATGCCTTTTCCAGCTCCTAGAGGCAGCCTGCATTCTTTGGCTCGTGGCCCCTTCCTCCTCCTTCAGAGTGCATCACTCCAATCTCTGACTCGCTTCTAACTCTCCTGTCTCCCTGTGATGACAATCCTTTGGATTATATAATGCTCATTCACATAATCCAAGAGAACTTCCCCTTCTCAAGATCCTTAATTTAATTATACCTGCAAATTCCCTTTCTCCATATAAAGTAACATACTCACAGATTCCAGGGATTAGAAAGCAGGTATTTTGGGGAAGCCATTATTCAGCCTACCAGAGAGACCAACACGGAAAGAACAGAAATGGTGCTGGAAAGATCAGCACCATTGTTCATATGAAAAAGTGAAATTGATATTTGTAACATGAAAACAATTCCAAATAGATCAAACATTTAAATGTGTAAATCAAATACTTTTAAAATATAGGAGAATGAAGGCCGGCCAGGGGCTCACTTGGGAGAGTGTGGTGCTGATAACAGCAAGGCTGCGGGTTTGGATCCTATATAGGGATGGCCGGTTAGCTCACTGGCTGAGTGTGGTGCTGACAACACCAAGTCAAGGGTTAAGATCCCCTTACTGGTCATCTTTAAAAAAAAA
>NW_007732177.1:113093-131362 GCF_000696425.1 Galeopterus variegatus
CTGGTTATTTTTAAAAAAAAAAAAAAAAAAAAAAAAAAAAGATCCCCTTACCGGTCATCTTTAAACACACACACACACACACACACACACACACACACACACACACACACGAGAATGTCTTTATCAACTTGGATAGAGAATGATTTATTAAATAATATATAAGATGTTTCAATCGTAAAAGAAAAGATAAATAAATGCAACTATGTTGAAATTAAGAACTTGTATTTCTTAAAAAACACTGTAAAGAAAGTAAAAAGTCAAGCTACAAACTGGGAGAAGATATTCACAACATACATAACAAACAAAGAAATTATATTCAGAATAAATAAATAAATATAAAAATTAATAAAAAAAAGAGATAAACAACTCAACAGAAAAATGGACAAAAGACCACCGGTTCATAAATATGCTCAACCTCTTTCTATCAGGAAAATGTAAATTAACATGACAATAATATGCCATTTTATGCCTACCAAACTGGCAAAAATTTTAAAATCTTATTGTTCAAAGTGTCGGTGGGAATGTGAAACAATAGGGATGCCTTTAAACAGGAGCATAAATTGGTACAACCACTTTGGAAAAGATTTTGACAGTATTTTGTAAAACTGAAACGTGCATATCTAATCAGCTGGATATTTCACTTTTAGGTGTATATATATATATACATATCTAGAGGAACTCTTGTACATGTGCATGAGGGGATACTTACAAGATAGGTCATAACAGTATTCTTTGAAATAAAAGAAAATGCTGAGAACAACCCATATTTCCATGGATGAACTAATGTGTAAATAAACTGGAAAATTCATATAACGAAATATTGTTCCACTTTGGAAATGGACGACCTACAGCTAGCTACATGCACCAATAAAGATGAGTCTTGGAAACACAAAGGTGAGTAAAAAATAAAATAAAATTTTTAAAAAGTTTCAGAAGATGACCCAATATAAGATAATATTTTCATATATCTCAAAAACAAGCAAAACTGAGCAACATATTATTTGGGGATTGTTTTAGTCCATCTGTGCCACTATAACAGAATGCCTGAGACTGAGTAATTTACAAAAAAACAAAAATTTATTTTTCACAGCTCTGGAGGCTGGGAAGTTCAAGCTCAAGGCACCAGCAGGTTTGGTCTCTGGTTCAAGATGGTTCCTTGATGCTGTGCCATTCAGAGAGGAAGAGTGCTACGTTCTCACATGGCAGGGGGTGAAAGGAGGCAAACCCACTCCCCAAAGCCCTTTTTATAGCAACAGTAATCTACTTATGAGAGCACAGCCCTCGTGACCTAAACACCTCCCGTCAGGCCCTATCTCTCAACACTGTTGAATTGGGGATTAAGTTTCCAACACATGGATTTTGGGAGACATATTCAGACCACAGCAGAGATTTATTCATGTTTGCTACTACTATTTTTAAAAGCCTGAGAATGATAAATACAAAATTTAAGGTATTAGTTACCTCTGAGGGTGTAGGGAGGGAGGGGATGGTTGGCTTAAGGAGAGGCTCGCTGCTCCAAAGTAGGGCTCACGATCTAGATCTGAAGTTTGGGGGAGGTTTGTGGTATTCATTGTATTATCATTATAACTTACATAAGTACATTATGTTTTTTAAAAGATAAGTTCTACTTCATTAAAATTAAATAATTATGTTAAGCACAGACATCACTAATAGTCAAGACAGTAACAGGGAGAAAGTATGCTCAATACATGTATCTGACAAAAGATTCATATCCAGAAAATATGAAGAACACCTAAATTACAATAAAAAGGACAACTCAACTAGAAAATGGGCAAATGACTTGAAAAGGCATTTCACAAAGAAAATATCCAAATGGCCAATAAATCCATGAAAAAGTGCTCAACCTGATCACTCCTGGGAAAAATGTACATTAAAACCACAGCGAGATATCACCACATCCCAGACACGACAGCTAAAATGTAAAAGGCTGACGTAAGTGCTTTCAAGGCTATAGAGTGCTAGAAATCAACTGATAGTAATTAAAATAATAATAAGTAAAATAAAATAAATAATAAAAATAATAGTAATACAATATCTACTGAAGCTAAACACATGCCCAGCAGTGTGGTCCTGCAATTTCACTCCTAGATATTTACCCAAGAGAAATGAGTGCATATCTCCATGAAAGAAATGTACAAGAATGTTCATGACAGCTTTTTTCATAAAAGCCCCAAATGGGGCTGGCTGGTTAGCTCAGTTGGTTAGAACACAGTTTTGTAACACCAAGGTCAAGGGTTTGGATCTCTGTACCGGCCAGCTGCCAAAAAAATAAAAATAAAAAACTGGAAACAACCTAAGTGTTCATCAACAAAGTAAATAAATTGTGGCATATTCTTAAAATTTAGAAGAATAAATTGTTGATACACACATCACATGGATGAATCTCGGACATTATGTTGAGCAAAAGAAGTCAGATACATACATGCTGTATGATTCCATATACATGATGTTCAAGAGCAGGTTAATTAATCTATGGTGACAGAAGTCAGGGAAGTGGTTATCTCTTGGTGGGAGAAGCTCTTGCCTGGGAAAGAGCATGGGAAACCTTCTGAGATGATGGAAATGTTCTAGATCTTTATCTGAATGGTGGTTACATTGAGTATACATATGAAAACTTTTACTGAGTTGTACAATCAAGATTGTGTATTCTACCATATATAGGTTTTATGTTTTAAAAAAATTTTCCCTAGTACTCTATCGACCAGGTTTCCTTCCCCAGCATGCCCTATAGAAGAATTCTGGAGCACTGGACATTTTGCCCGAGGGAAGCCACTTGAATCACAATGAACAAACACAGCAAAGAAACTGAGTATTATTAGGAGCATAAGATGGCACACAAGTTAAATAAGAAACCAGCTGACATGGTTGAAAAGCAGGTATTTTGCTGGTGGAATGGAGATAAGTAGAACAAGAGAGCAGACTGCCTTGTGAATTCATTTGTTTATTCAACAAATACTTTTTGAACTTCTGCCATGTGTGGACATGGTGCCAAGCTCTTCTCTAAGGATCAGGCTGTCTTATGACTTCTCAGCAGCTGAACTGGCTTAATCTTCCCCTTCATACTGACTCAGTTTCCCTCTACAATTGCCTCACCCTCTCACACTCCTGCGCTCTCCTTTGTAGACCTTTTCTGTCTCATGAGTTTGGATTACTTAGATTCTACCATGTCTTATGAATCTATGAATGTTTCCAGCTTCAGCCTTTCCTAATAAGCATCTGTCTCAGTCAGCTATAGCTGTGTAACAAAATATATCACAATTTGGTTGCTCAAAACAACAGTCATTCTGTCACTTATGATTCTGTGGGTCAGGAATCTGGGCAGAGCTCAGTGGGCACAGCTTGTCCTCTACATGGTGTCATCTGAGATGGTTCAACTGGGGCTACAGGAGCCAGTAGGCCTCACTCCCTGTGTGCATCCTGTGACAGCTGTCATCTATCTAATGATACCTCAATTCTCAGATGAAAGGGGAATGATACCTCGACTCGCTGCTCTCTTCTTAATGACAACAACACATTGGGAGTCACTTTAACACTTCCTCTTTTTTCCCATTGAGCTCTTGTAAAACTTTCAGATAATGGCAGCCACCATCCCTGCAACAAACATAAGCAGATGCTAAACGAGGACCTGGGCTTTGCACCAGCATCAGGCATCCTAGGTGTTTCTAAGAAACCCGGCTTAGGGAAATGCCCAATCTACAATTAGGAGACTAAGTCTGGTCTAAAAATATTTTATTTTCTTTCTGGTAAGAAAGGAAATTTTATCTTGGGTCAACACCAGATTAGACAAATAAGTCAGTCTCTTCTCTCAACACTGTTCCCCTTACACCCAGCTTCTTCCTGGGTTTCCTGTTCACCTTGGATGTTCACAAATCAAAAGCATCCATATAAATGTAAGGGGATCAAAACAGAAATAAATGTCAAAGACTGCAGAGATAAGCAGATTATTTCAGAAAGCACCCACCGTGCTCAGAGAGGAGATTCTGTGCACTGCAGAGCTGTCAGCTGGCAGATGCCTGGACTTGAGAACAGGGACAAACAGCTTATGTAGCCCTTATCTGATAGCTGTGATCCTTGACAGGGCCCCCAGTTATAACAGAGGGACATACCCTCATTCACAGAGTCAGTATGATGATGAATGAGAGAGTGCACATAAGGCCCCTGGCACTGTGCATGCCACCTAGCAGGTGTTCAATAGGCGTTAGCTTCCACTGGGACAACTGAAGCAGCCCGCCCTGCAGAAAGCCAGCCCATCCTCCCACTTTATCAACAGTCATGAAACCAAGCCCTTGTGGGCTGTCCCTACCTGGTACTGTCCCTTGCAAAGAAGCTGTTAATTTTCTACTACACAAGCCTGTACACACCTGTGGTTCACCCCTGGAATGTTACATGACTGTCAAGTCTCTTGACCAGGGAGAAGAAGATTTGATTAAAATCCCATTAATTTCTTGTGTATGAGAGATCTATGTGCTACATCATAAACGACTCATTAACTTCCAAGCAAGGTCCAGAGTAAACCTGTTTGTTTTTCAACTTCACATGGCCTTGAAAGTGAGGTAAGAGCTTGTTCACACTTTATGAGCTCTTCAGGCATAGACCTGGACCCAGGACTGAAACATAAGCTCTTCTGGAAATATCTAAAATTGAAGGCTGTGCCAAGAACATTCTGGATGCTCAGTAAATGTTAGCGATAAAGATGAAAACATCTCTCAAAATGTCATCCTGGGATGGAGGGACAAGATCAGGGGGTAGTCGGAACCATAACAGTTGCATGAGTAAGATGGTTTACTCTATTTTAGTTTCTCTTGTATATAATTTCACTCTGTCACTTGCTCCAAAAACCCTAAAAATAAATGTTGTATTTAATATTAGTCCACTTGAACTGTTTCTGTCTGGACATGGTAGATTGAACAGTAATTCATGCTTACTGCTCAGTGATCCAAAGGCTAAATGCAGGATGTGGTTTCTACATGGTCCGTCCTATATATAGCAAATGTTCAGTACAGGCGAGATATTTTTATGAAAGCTGTGCTTAAATTTTAACCTTGGATGACAGCGACATAAAACAGAAGAAATTGGAGTAGCAATGTGTGCTTAGGTGACATTTGGTTTGCGTTGTTCTGCTTCCCGTGGTGTTTTGTATAACTAAAGCGTTGATACCAGTAGTGCTGCAACCCTACTAGTTTATTTTTTACTATTTCACTTCGGTCACCAAAAATGACTTGATGTGTCACACGGCCTGTCATGCAAGAGTTCATGCTGAATGAACAACTTCAGAAAGTGTCCCATGGTCTGAAGGTTCAACTCAGGATGTGGTTTCTACCCCGAAGCCAGTTCCAGCTGCCGCTCACTTTACTTTCATAACTTAAGTTTTGTCTCTATCAAAGAAATAGGTGTATATACCTTAAAAAGTCAGAAGTTTGGCCACGAAAAGGCTCACACTGAAAACCAGTGGTCCGCAGGATCTCCAACTCACCCCAACACTCATTCCCAGGAGCGCCCCCTTGCAGCTTGTTCAGCGGTCCCTTCTGCCAGTTAACTTCACAGCCCTAAACAATGTGCTTATAATGCTATTTCTTGATTTTTTCATGAACTGTCTACCCTAGAAGACTAGAATTTCCCTTTCACATGTCCCCCACATACTTATCCTCCCAATATAGCCATATCACAAATTTTGTGAGATCAATATTCGGTATTCAATATTATTACAAATGTGTAAATATCACCCCAGATAAGCCACATATACTCTACTGTGATTACATTGATTTTCTCGTGCAACTTTCTTGACTCTAAGTTGATAATTTGCTTAATTTTCTAAGTACCTACTCCTGTCTCTAATTCATCACAAAGTGCCAACTGACATATAAATCACTTCTCAAAACACAAATCCATGAGGTATCCTCTCAGATTATTATTTTTTTCTGTACATGTCCTTCCTGAAGGCTTCTCATCTCTCTCTTACTTAGAACTTTAAATGGTTTCTTCCTTACTGTGAGGAATCTGAACTTATTTAGCAATTGGTAGAGATAAAATTAAGAAGTTATTTTAAGCTGGTTTCATTAGGATGCTGAGTATTCAAACATGAATAAAACCGGCTTCCTGCCTTCAACAAACTCCATCTGGATGGGTGACCCATGAAATAGAAAGACTCAGGGAAACTTTCAGATGGAGGGATGCAAGAAAGGTCAACCTGGGAGGACAGCGTGCAGAGGTGGCACCCCTGCTCACGCTGGGAACCAGGCAGACCTGGGTTTGAATCTTCATTCTGTCCCTGTGTGACCTCAGGTGACTAATCTAACCTCGCAGCTGGATTTATTTCTTTGTGAGAGAGAGATACCGCCCATCCTTCCAGGATGTTGTAGAGATTATATCAGGAGATACATGAAAGCACCTAGCACACATCAGACCCTTGAAACAGCCACGCCCCGCCAACCTCCACAGTTCAGTCTGCGGGGAAACTCTCCAAATAAAATCAAAGGAGTCAGATACCAACTTTACTTTCATAATGCAATCATCTCCCAAAAATCACCATAAAAATATTTAGCACTTTCACAGTTTTGTGACTAGGAGAGTAAAAACTCAATTTTACTGGAAGGTAGTAACTTCCTTTCAATCCATGCCCATTTCAGAGTTCACCTCTCAAGTTTTGCATTGAAATTCCTTGTAGCGGTTGTGATAAAAATCCCACCAGTAAAAATTTCAATGATTCCTATTCTAATAGGCGTGTAAGTTTTCAATCAGGCTCTCAGTGTCACTTGAAAGCTTCAGGAGTGCGGTGATCCTCAGCCCCTCCCTCAGCGGGGCTCTCCTGCAGACGTCGGTGTCTCCTGCACAGTCTGCTGCATCCTAGATCTTTGTCATTTGTCCATGGACTGGCCACATGCCTACAACATCCTCACACAGAGTTCTTTGCAGTTATACCCCTGCTCCTGATGTATTAAAATACTTTAAGTACCTTAAACAGACTAACTTAGAAATCTACTGTTTTTATTAGAATTGACTCTTTTCTAGGATTGTTTTAGTGGACCAAGACATTCCTAAAAAATCTAATAGCCATGTCTAATTTTGTTCATATTCCTGAAGAGTGAGGGAACAGACTCATCTACCATTAATCTGTTCACATGATGCTTGTTGAAATATACATTATCTGTTAACCCCTCAGGAACGCTGAGCTGCAGATAACGTGGTAGTTATTTCACTGCCTACCTCTGGCAATAAAGAATAATTTGCTCCCACAAAGGACCAGTTTCACTGAGCTATTAGGACTATTTTAACTAAGCTAAGTGTGGTTTTCTGGTAGGCTCTTGAACATAACCAGATCATTTTGGCAGGGCTCAACATTCAGCACTCTGCAGACAGCTTCTGAGTAGCAATGCCAGAAATACCAACTTTGTGTCTGTTTATTTCATTTCCTGTCCCTTTTTTTTTTTCCTTTTTATCTCTTTTTTCGTGTCCGGCAACGGATCGCAACCCTCAGTGTCGCGCCCGTACCAGACCGGGACCGGCAACGGGATCGCAACCCTCGGTGTTGCTCCCACACCTCGCTCAGCCAGTGAGCGGGAACCGGTCTGTATGTGGGATCCGAACCCTCGGCGGAAGCGCCACCGCACTCCCAAGCGGCGCACTGTAGCAGTGCGCCACCGGGCCGGCCCTCATTTCCTGTCCCTTTAAATTTATTTTTAATACATTAAAATAAATATAGTCTCATTTTTTAAAAAATCCAAATCACTACAGATTAAACAAAGTTTGCCCTCACATCTCCCCTCATCCCATCCCCAGAAATAAAAATTATCAGTTTGATATGTAACCTTCCAGAATTTTTCCATCTGTGTACCCACAAGCATATAGAAATTACGTATATACTTTAACTGATCATGATACACTGTACTTTGTACCAAAACCAAGGCTTTCAAAGCAGAAATAATTTTATAACGTTTACTGAAAGCCGAGCTTGAGAACTGACCCAGGAAACACAAGCCCACAGAGCTGAAAAGTGCTCTAAAGTGTGCTACAAGCAAGGGCATTTTAGAAGGAAGTTTCAAAAGGGAATATCAAAAGAGAGGGGGAAAGTTCAAAGCACAGTTGTCTATTTCTCACGGAATAGAAGAATCAGAATCATTGGTTACTGATCACAACATGGGAACCAAAAGCTTCTACGGGCAACCTGAAGCAGAAGCTTCATGCTTCAGCTACTCTCCACGATATCTAAACAGCTTATTCAGAACCAGCAAGTTATACATTAACTAATAAATCAGCAATTCTAACCACATGCATTGTTTATCTCAAGAACAAGATGTCAACATTCAGTCAGTTTATGAAACTTACCCCAAGGCAGTGAGTTTTGGAAAACCTGCTTCATTTAGATTATTTCCTTCATCAGCACATATCACTATGCCACTTGCCTTTCCCCCTAACAATATGACTTTCTCTTTTTTTGGTCAGTACAAGAAGTATCTCTTTCTTTTTACTGCTGTATGATATTTCATGCAGGAGGAATCACACTTTACTCAGCAGCAGTTCCGCTAATCAGGGACATCGAGATAGTTCTAGTTTCTCACTATCCCAGTGTTGCAGAGATCACATTCATATTCACTCTTTGTGTAGAGTGCAAGTGTTTTCTCCAATGGATTGCTAGAAATTGAATTTCTGGATCAAAAGATACACATCCTTAAAATTTCAAAAAACATCATTAAATTGACCTCTAAAAAGACATTTAGGGCCGGCCCGGTGGCGCACTGCTACAGTGCGCCGCTTGGGAAGCGCGGCGGCACTCCCTCCGAGGGTTCGGATCCCACATACAGACCGGTTCCCGCTCACTGGCTGAGCGAGGTGAGGTGCAGGTGCAGCGCCGAGTGTTGCGATCCCGTTGCCGGTCCCGGTCCGGTACAGGCGCGACACTGAGGGTTGCGATCCGTTGCCGGACACGAAAAAAGACAAAAAAAAAAAAAAAAGACATTTAGAGGCATGTGACAGAGGAATAAATAGACGGAGCACAAACGACTTTTAGGGCAGTGAAACTATAATGGTGGACACATGTCATTGTACGTTTTTTCAAATCCATAGAATGTGTAACACCAGGGGTGAACCCTAATGCATGCTATGAATTCTGAGTGAGGATGTGTTCCTGTAACTTCCTCAGTTGTAACAAAACTACCACTCTGGTGGGGATGTTTATAATGGGGAAGGCCACGCATGTAGGGGTTAGGGGCGGGGCAGGGAATATATGGGAGATCTGTGCATCTTCCACTCAGTTTTGCTGTAGAACTAAAATTACTTTAAACTATGAAATCTGTTATTTTAAAGGCTTAAGAATTGATGCTCACACACAGTATATGATGCATACTTGTGGCCCCAAATCCTTACAGAATAAATGATATCAGTCTTTTAAGAGGTGTGATGTGTGGGCTGGCCCCGTGGCGCACTCGGGAGAGTGTGGCGCTGGGAGCACAACGACGCTCCCCCGCGGGTTCGGATCCTATATAGGGATGGCCGGTGTGCTCACTGGCTGAGCGCGGTGCGGGCAACACCACACCAAGGGTTGCGATTCCCTTACTGGTCACGAAAAAGACAAAAAAAAAAAAAAGATGTGTGAAAAAGAAAGAAAAGAATACTTTTAGGTCATTAATTGTAAAAGTATTTATTGGGTGCCTACTATGTGTCAGGCCCTGTTCTGCACACTGGAATATAGCAGCAACAAAAGAGACAAAGGCCTGCATTCGTGAGCTCCCATGCTCGTGGAGGGAGATGTGTGAGGAGGTGATGAGATGTAGTCAGATTCTGGGCATATTTTGAAGATGGAGATGAGAGAATGATAGAAGAATTCTGCATAAAGAGAGGGGGGTGGTCAAAATCCTTCCAAGTTTGGTGCAGAGCAGCTCAATGAAAGGAACTGAGGTATGAAAGGCTGATGGTTAAGTGTAGGTTGGGGTTGGGGAGGGACCCCGGGTCCAGTTCAGGCCTATGAGGGATGAGATGCCCAGTAGACATCCAAGGAGAAAGGGAGAATAGGCACCTGGGTATGGAAGTTTTGAGAAAGGTTGGGATGGAAGGTACAAATCTAGGAGTCACCAACACGTAGGTGGTAGTCCAAGCTGTGAGTGTGCTTCAGCCCTCCAGGAAGTGAGGGAGCTCAGAGAAAGGGCCACAGACTGAGACTGCGAGCATTTAAGAAGCTTTTGTACATACACCCTGACTGGCCGTCGTCCTGATATAAATGCAACTTGGTTGTGAGTTATTCGCATTTTTATATATGGCTGGAATTGACTAGCTAATATTTTATTTATCACTTCATATCTAAGTCATGAAAAATTGGATTTCAGTATAATTTTTCGTTCTTATAATGTCCTTGTCAGGTTTTGGTATTAGGAACAAACTGGCTCATAAAATGTGTTGAAAAGCATTACATCTTTTTCTATTTCCTTAAAGAGGTTGTATAAGACATTTTTTTCTTAAAATGTTGGACAAGCTACCAGTAAAGGTAAATGGGCCAAGCATTTTTTTTTTTTTTTTACCTTTTTTGTCTTTTTTGGTGACCGGCAACGGGATCGCAACCCTCGGTGCTGCGCCCGCCCCTCGCTCAGCCAGTGAGCGGGAACCGGTCTGTATGTGGGATTCGAACACTCGGCGGGAGCGCCGCCGCGCTCCCAAGCGGCGCACTGTAGCAGTGCGCCACTGGGCCAGCCCATGGGCCAAGCATTTTTTTTGTTTTTTATAGGAAGATGTCTTTGTCCCTTTGCTGCTGTTTTAAGAGAATACCATAGACTGGGTAATTTATAAAGAAATTTATTTCTTACAGTTCTGAAGGTTGGGAAGTTCAAGAGCATGGCACCAGTACCTGATGGCCTTCTTGCTATGTTATCCCATGGTGGAACAGCAAGTGAGCACTGGGACAGAGAGACACCAGGGGCCAGACCTGCTTTCTAATAATCCATTTTTGCAATAACTACCCTGCTCCTGTGATAACAGTGTTAATATACTTATGACTCAGTAACCTCTTATCTCCCAGCACTTTTGCATTGGGGACTAAGTTTCCAACATGTGAATTTTTGGAGGACCCATTGAAACCATAGCAGAAGGTTTATTATTTTAACAGAATTATTGAGATCTAATTGTATTATTGACATACAATAAACTGTATATATTTAAGTTGTACACTTGATAAGTTTTGTGTATGTATTTGCCTATGAAACCATCATCACAATCCAGATAACGAGCATGTATGTCATCACACCTAAAAGTTTTCTCATGCCCCTTTGTAATCCTTCCCTCCTGCTTTTCCCCATCTTCTGCAAACCCGGGCAGCCACTAATCTGTGCACTGTCACTATTGATTAGTTGCATTTTATAGAATTTTATATTAATGGACTCTGGCTTTTTCATTCAGCCTGATTTGAGAACAACTAATTAGATGTTGTTCTATGTTTCAAAAGTTCATTCTTTTTTATTGCTGAATAGTAATCTACTGTGTAGACATACAATACTTTATGCACTCACCCATTCATGGATGTTCAAATTCAACTCAAAAACAAATTTGGGGCTGGCCCAGTGGCGCACTGCTATAGTGCGCCGCTTGGGAAGCGCGGTGGCACTCCCGCCGAGGGTTCGGATCCCACATACAGACCGGCTGCTCACTGGCTGAGCGAGGTGCGGGGGCAACGCCGAGATTTGCGATCCCGTTGCCGGTCCCGGCCCGGTATGGGCGCGACACCGAGGGTTGCGATCCCGTTGCCGGTCCCGGCCCGGTATGGGCGCGACACCGAGGGTTGCGATCCCGTTGCCGGTCCCGGCCCGGTATGGGCGCGACACCGAGGGTTGCGATCCCGTTGCCGGTCCCGGCCCGGTATGGGCGCGACACCGAGGGTTGCGATCCCGTTGCCGGTCCCGGCCCGGTATGGGCGCGACACCGAGGGTTGCGATCCCGTTGCCGGTCCCGGCCCGGTATGGGCGCGACACCGAGGGTTGCGATCCATTGCCGGCCACGAAAAAAGAAAAAAAAAAAAAAAACAAATTTGAGGGCCAGCCCGGTGGCGCACTGGAGAGTGCGCTGCTTGGGAGCGCAGCGGTGCTCCCGCCGAGGGTTCGGATCCCATGTGGAGACCGGTTCCCACTCACTGGCTGAGTGCGGTGCGGACGCAACACCAAGGGTTGCGATCCCGTTACCGGTCAGTAAAAAAAAAAAAAAGGAAAAAAAAAATTTGAATTATTTCCAGTTTAAAATAAAACAGTTATGGCAATGAAGCTGCTATGAACATTCATGTGCAAGTCTTTGTATAGACATATGCTTTTATGTGTCTTGGGTAAATACGTAGCAGTGGAATGAATGGATCATATAGAAGATGTATGTTTAAGAAACTGGCAAGCAGGGGTTGGCCAGTTAGTCCAGTGGTTACAGCGTGGTGCTGATAACACCAAGGTCCAGGGTTCTATCGCTGTACCGGCCAGCTGCCAAAAAAACAAAAAAAAACAAAAACAAACAAAAAAAGAAACTGGGAAATGGGATATGTTCCCCACCAACAGCATACGAAAGTTCCAGTTGCTACACCTCCTCACCAACAATTGGTATAGTCAGTCTTTTTTTTTTTTTTTTTTTTTTTTCCCTTTTTTTTTTTTTTTTGTGTCCGGCAACGGGATCGCAACCCTCGGTGCCGCGCCCGCACCTCACTCAGCCAGTGAGCGGGAACCGGTCTGTACGTGGGATCTGAACCCTCGGCGGGAGCGCCACCGCGCTCCCAAGCGGCGCACTGTAGCAGTGCGCCACCGGGCCGGCCCAGTATAGCCAGTCTTTTAATTTTAGACATTCTAATACATGTTAATTGTACATGACTGTCATTTTAATTTGTATTTCCCTACAGACTAATGATGTTGTATTAGTCCATTTATGTTGCTTATAACAATACATGGAACTGCATGATTTATAAAGAAAATAACATTTATCGCTTACAATTTCTGAGGCTGAGAAGTCCAGAGTCCATCTGGGGGTGGCCACAGTGACCCAGGGGTCTCATATTGCAAGATGGTGGAAGCAGAGAGAGCAGGGAAAGAGAGACTCTCCCCTTTAAAGCCCTCAGAGCCACACCCGTAACCACCATTTTTAACCCATTCACTACTGCATGGTCCTACAACCCAACCACCTCCTCAAGGCTCCACCTTTTAATTAACCATAAAAGGATTTCCCACCCTCTTAACAGTCACAATGGGGTCCAAGTCTCCAACGTATAAAACTTGGGGGACACAATTCAAGCTTCAGTGAGTTTTGGTAGAACATAATTCAGCCCACCACAGATGTGGAGGATCTTTTCTTGTACTTATTTATCATGATTTGGTAAAATGCCAAAAGCTTTTGCCCATCTTTTATTGAGTTGTTTGTTTTCTTATTGAGTTTTGAGAGTTCTTTATATATTCTTGATACAAGTCCTTTATCTGATATAAGATTTGCAAACATTTTCTCCCAATCTGTGACTTGTAAGCAGTACTCTTCTAAGAGTAGTTCGTAATATTAATAAAGTTCAGCTAGTCTATTTATAATTAAAATTCTGGAATTTATTGCTTTATCTTGAGGCTGTATTATTAGATGAAAACAATTTGAATTTGTATATCTTCCTGGTGAATTGACCATTTTGTCATTAGGAATGACGATGTTTATGACTAGTTAGTAATACTTTTGTCTTAAAGTTTCACTGCTATTTCTTCTGGATCAGCAAATCCCTCAGGGCAAAAGTGATTTTGAGGCTAGGTTCTTCCTCCTTAACTTCTCCCAGCTAGACCAAGTAATGTCTTTTTTTTTTTTATTCCTCCCGCCACCCCAACCAAAGTATCCTTATCCTGTTAACTCTTCAGCGTATTTTTTTAAAGATTTCTTAAAAATATTTCTTCCAGGGCCGAGCCCGTGGCACACTCGGGAGAGTGCGGCTCTGGGAGCGGGGCGGCGCTCCCGCCGCGGGTTCGGATCCTATATGGGGATGACCGGTGCGCTCACTGGCTGAGCACGGTGCAGCCGGTCTCAAAAAGGATAAAAAAAAATTAAAAAAAATAAAAAAATATTTCTTCCATTGTTTTGTCTTTAGCAAAATGGTTGATCTAAACTCATTTGTTGTCTGCTTTTTGAAATTACATCTAGCCATATTGCTAAACTATTTTTTTTATTTCTAACAAATTCTCTATGAATGTATTTGGATCCCCTACGTAGATGATCATATATCATCTGCAAATAGTTTCAGGTTTTGTTTCATCCTTTCAATCTTTTATGTCTATAGTTATTTGTCTTGTCTTATCATTTTAATATAATGTTAAATACAAGCACTAACATTAGAAATTCCATTTTGGGGCCGAGCCCATGGCGCACTCACTCCCGCCGCGGGTTCGGATCCTATATAGGAATGGCCGGTGCGCTCACTGGCTGAACGCGGTGTGGGCGACACCACACCAAGGGTTGCGATCCCCTTACCGGTCACGAAAAAGACAAAAAAAAAAAAGAAATTCCATTTTGTTCTTGATTTTAAAGCAAATGCTTCTACGATTTTACTAAGATAGAATATTTTTTAGGTTTTAAATAGATACCTTCAATTGTTTCAAGGAAGTTCCCTTCTATTCCTGCTTTGCTAAAAGATTTTTTTCTTTGAATACTTTTGAAGTTTCTGTTAATATCAAATCTTTAAATAAAATTTTTTTCATTTGTCTTTTATTTTGTTTATTTTGAATATTTATCTTTGAATATTGCTTGAATTTAATTAAATGCTTTTTGTGCATCCATTAAGAAGATTGGATGATTTTTCTCCTTTACTCTATGCAGTGAGTTACATTTACTGATTTTTTTTTCCTTTTTTTGTCTTTTTTACTGACCGGCAACGGGATCGCAACCCTCGGTGTTGCGCCCGCACCGCACTCAGCCAGTGAGCGGGAACCGGTCTCCACATGGGATCCGAACCCACAGCGGGAGCGCCGCCGCGCTCCCAAGCAGCGCACTCTCCAGTGCGCCACCGGGCTGGCCCCATTTACTGATTTTTCTACTGTTAATTTACCATTGCATTTCCGTGATAAATTCAACTTGGACATGTTGCATTATCTTTTTATAAATTTCTGGACTCAATTTGCTAACATATTGTGGAGAAATTTTGTACCTATTGTTATAAGTGGGATTACTCTGCAATTTTCCTATCACCTGTTGTCCTTGTAATATTTTATCAATGTTAAATAGACCTCATTGAGTATTTGGGGAGTTCCCTCTTTTTCAATGCTCTGGAAGAATTTGATTATGATTGGAATTGTTCATTTCTTGAAAAGTTAGTGGAAATAACTTTCAAAAGGATGAACTTTGTGTTATATGTGTTTGGGATTTTTTTTTTTAATGCTGATTTAATTACTTTAGAAGTTATTGTAAGAGGAAAGTATAACTTTAACCTGCACAATTTGCTTCTGCAAACACTTGCTAAAAATGGGAAAACATAACTAAAGGCATTTTAAGTAAAGCAGCTTCTAAGAGGTCAGGCAGACCCAGACACACTAAAATTCCAGGAATCAGCTGGTCCCAGGAACTAACCAGCTCCTTATCTAAGAGCCTCCTGGCCAGGCCCCAGGGAAGATATACGATTGAGAGAAGCACCGTTCCTTATCGGGGGTACCAGCCTGCTAAAGCCCACCTGTAAATCTAAAGGCACCACAGATCTAGATCTATCGGGGTGCCAGCCTGCTAAAGTCTGCCCATAAATCCAAGGGCGCCACAGATAACCAACAACTCATCCTGTCATAAAGATCTGTTCAGGAAAAACTGTATAAAAGGTGCTTGTACTGTAAACTGGAGGCCGCTTTTGTCCTGGAGACGAAGTGACCCCAGCATGCTGGAATAATAAAACCTCATGTTTATTGCAACAGTCTCTATCTTGTGGTCTTTGTGAGGTGAGCCATCCCGACGTGTGGGACTTGTGCATGGTGCACGGGTCTTATAGTTATAAAACTTCTGCTTTCCATTCCTTTTGTGTTGTTTTTTGTTTTTGTTTTGCTATATTTTTCTGGAAGTTTTTTCACTTTATTTAAGTTATCAAATGTATTAGCACATATTTAGAGCATTCAGTTAATATCTTTTTAATCTCTAATGTTTCTGTACTTATATAATTTTTATTCTTAGACTTGTAATTTGTACTTTATTTCCTCCTCCTTGGTCAGTATCCCAAAAGTTTAGTTAGACTTTTCAAAGAATCAATTTTGAGCCATTAAAAAAATTTTTTTTATTATCTTCTTCCTTCTACTCATCAAGATTTTGTTCTATTACTCTTGTATCTTTAAAATGGAGAGTTTGTACTTCAGAGTTTTTAGCCATTCTGATTTTCAAATAAAGCATTTAAGGCTGAACGTTTCTCCTTAGATTCTGTTCTGGTGCACCCTGTTGCCTTTGTTATATTTTATGTTTATCATTTAGCCCTAAGCTTAGTATTTTTTTATTCCAATTTCTTTAACCCATGCATTATCAAGATGTGTTTTTAAATTTCTAAACATACAGAATTGTTCATTTAACTGTTTTGTGTGTCTTTTTTTTTTTTTTTTTTCTGCCTTTTTCATGACTGGTAAGGGGATCGCAGCTCTTGGTGTGGTGTCGCCCACACCGCACTCAGCCAGCGAGCGCACCGGCCACTCCTATATAGGATCCGAACCCGCAGCGGGAGCATCGCTGTGTTCCCAGCGCTTCACTCTCCTGAGTGCGCCACGGGGTCGGCCCTTTGTGTGTCTTCTAAATAGATTGTTCTAAATGTTTTCTCAGACTAGTTTCACCTGTTATACAATTTTGTATAAATTGATTCACATCATACCAATGTTTTTTTTAATCTGGCTTCTTCCACTCAGCATTATGAATATGAAACTTATCCATGTTGTTGACTGAAAGAGTAGTTCATTCCTCTTTATTACTAAGTAGTATTCTACTGCATACATACATCACAATTCGTTTATCCATTGCCTGTTGAACATTTAGGTTGTTTACAGCGTTTAGCTATTGGTAATAAAATGATTATGAACATTTTCCAAAGCTTTTCTGTTCAATGTCTTCATTTCTCTTGGACAAAGTGGAAATGCTGGATTGAACAGGTATCTTTAACTTCAAAAAAATTGTCAAAACTTTTCCAAAGTGGTGTTGTGATTTTACATTCCCACCAACAATATTCAGAAAGTTCCAGTTGCTCATTCGTACTTTATTTCTCCTTGCCAACATTTGTTGTCATCTTTTGATGACCATTTTACTGGTATCTCATTGTAATTTAAATTTGCATTTCCATGATGACTAATAATGTTGAGCAATATTTCATGTGTTTATTATTCATATATCACCCTTTGCGAAATACCTGTTCAAGATTTTTGCCCATTTTTAACTGGTTTGCTTATTATTGAGCTGTAGTTCTTTATATATTCGAGAGATAAGCCCTTTGTCAAACATATGATTTGTGGATATTTTCTCCAAGTCCTGCCTTTTCATTTTCTTAATGGTGATTTGATGAACAGTGGTGACTTAATGAAAAGAAGTTTTTCATAAAGTCTAATCATTTTTTCTTTAATGGCTATTGATTTCTGTATCCTGTCTAAAAACATATTTGCCCATCCCCAATTCATAAAGATATTCTTCCATGCTTTCTTCTAATACCTTCATAGTTTTAACTTTTACACTTAGATATGTGATCCATCTGGAATTAATGTGTTTGGCATGAGGTGGGAGTCAAGATTTTTTTTAATACGGCTATTCATTTGTTTCAGAACCATTTGTTGAAAATACTTTTATTTCTACATTAAATTGCTTTGGTGCCTCTGCCCCAAATCAGTTGATGATATATGTGTAGTTGTCTCTAGGCTCTGTCTTTGTTGTGTTGATCTATTTGTCCTTATGCCAGTATCACATGGTCTTGACTACTGTAGTTTTAAAGAGAAACTTGAAGTTCAATAGTGTACATCCTCCAGCTCTGTATTCTTCAAGATTATTTTGATTAGGTCCTTTGCATTTCCATGTAAATTTTAGAATCAGTGTGTCAATTCTACCTAAATACAAAAAATAGAAGTGTTGATGTAAGACATTTCTGCCTTGTTCTTGATCTTAGAAGTATTCAGTGACTCACCATGATTATATTATATGCTATTCATATATGCTCTTTATCTGATTAAGGTTAGTTCCAATCTATTTCTAGTTTGTTGATAGTTTTTTTATTTTTTTTTTTTTATTTTATTTTTATTTTTTTTTTTTTTAATTTTTATTTTGTCAATATACACTGTATATGATTA